>NW_022321332.1:0-6642 GCF_002776525.5 Piliocolobus tephrosceles | reverse complement strand
AAGGCTTTGATTATTTTAAAAAAAACAAATTGGGGGACTCAGGAGGCTAGGCATTATACGGTCATTCCTCAGTCACACAGCTTATTTTGTTAAACAGATCTGCCCTTAAAAGAAAGGTAACTCATCAGGTTTCCAGAGCTTGATGAAATATCCCTGAGAATACTTCCCCTAGCCCTTTTGTTCTGAATTTCAACATTGTCATCTACAATCTCATTTCCTGAATGTGGGTCTGCACACCAGAGAGGGAGTGTCTAAAGAAAACAGAGACATGACATCTTTGCAAGATATTATCTGCAGCAAAGAATCAAATGTAGCAGGACAAGCTGCAGACAAAAACTCTCAGACACTGAGCTAAAGAAAGAAGAGGTTTATTCAGCTGGCAGCATGGGCAAGACTCCTGTCTCAAGAGCCGAGCTCCCTGAGTGAGCAATTTCTGTCCCTTTTAAGGGCTCACAACTCTAAGGTGCACATGAGATGGTCATGACTGATTGAGCAAGCAGTGGGTATGTGACTGGGGGCTGCATATACCAGTAATTAGATGAGAACAAAACAGGACAAGGATTTTCACAGTGCTTTTTCTATACAATGTCTGTAATCTATAGATAACATAACTGATAGGTCAGGGGTCGATCTTTACCAGGCCCAGGGTGTGGTGCCAGGCTGTCTGCCTGTGGATTTCATTTCTGCCTTTTAGTTTTAACTTTTTCTTTCTTTGGAAGCAGAAATTCGGCATAATACGACATGAGGGGTGGTCTCCTACCTTAAAACTATTCTAAGAGAATCAGTATCACACATACTTAGGAAAGTGAACTCAATGCCACATACCTAAGAGCTAATGAGTCTGATGAATCAAGGACTCTGAACTCTCCTTGGGTAATTAGCCAACTCTGTGTGCTTCCCATCTCAGATAAGGAAAGAAATCTAGGCAAAAATAGAAAAGTTCCAATGTTACCTAGGAAACACCATCTATGAGAAAAACACTAGAAATGAAGTATTACTTCCTTAAGGATAATACACACTGCAGTTTGTTTTAAATAGTTTACATCATTCTTACCTTCCTGACAAATTTCAATTGATAAAGTTATGAAAGTTAATGACCAGCTTTTTATTTTCATTATTGCCAAAATGCTAAAAGGAGGTGTAAATACAAAACTTTACAAATACAAATAAAATACATTATAATATGGGATTCTTAATTCACTAATGAATTTAATTGACAAAATGAATATTTAAAGGAGGAACATTTATCTTAAATAGGGGCAGTTTTTAAAAAATAATTTGGAGTGAAAAAAGAGAGATATAGACTAACCACTGATTGAAGTAATTTAAACTAGAATGGGAAAGAACGAGAGTGGCCAGGCAGAGTGAAAACATGGAAAATAAATTCTTTAGAAAAGGCCATATTGGGGTAGCAGCCAAGATGACTGAAGAGAAACAGCTCTGCCCAAAGGCAGGATTTCTGCATTTCCAAGTGACTGCTTGGACAGTAGGTGCAGCCCATGGAGGGTGAGCTGAAGCCCGGTAAGGCTTCGCATCACTCAGGGAGTGCAAGGGATCAGGCAAATTTTCCCCTATCCCCAAGGGAAGCCATGAGGGTCTGAGTCTGAGGAAGCATGCACATTCCAGCCCAGATACTGCACTTCTCCTACAGTCCCCTTTGGAAAGACATGGAACTAGCTGCAGGAGTTTTGTTTGCTTGTTTGCTTTTTCCTTACTCCAGTGGTACCTGGAACACCAGTGAGAGAGAACCGTTCACTCCCCTGGAAATGGAAGCTGAAGCCAGGAGCCAAGTGGTCTGGCTCAGCAGGTCCCACTCCCACAGAGCCCGGCAAACTAAGATCCACTGGCTTGTCATTCTTGCTGCCAGCATAGCAGCAGTCTGAGATCAACCTGGGACACTGAAGCTTGTTGGAAGAAGGGGCATCTGCTATTGCTGAGGCTTGAGTAGGTGTTTACACCTCACAGTGTAAACAAAGCAGCCAGAAATTTCGAACCAGGCAGAGCTCACTGCAGGTCAGCAAGGCTGCTGTGGCCAGACTGCCAAATTTCTCCTCTCGGGACAGGGCATCTCTGAAAAAAAGGCAGCAGCCCCAGTCAAGGGCATATAGATAAAACTCCCATTTCCCTGGAACAAAGCACCTACAGAAAGGGGTGGCTGTGGGTGCAGCTTCAGCAGAATTAAATGTCCCTGGCTGATGACTCTAAAAAGAGCAGCAAACCTCCCAGCAAAGCATTCAAGCTCTGCTAAGAGTCAGAATGCCTCCCCAAGTGGGTCCCAGGCCTCCATGTATTCTGACTGGGAGACACCTCCCAGTAGGGGATGACAGATGCCTCAAACGGGAGAGCTCTGGCTGGCATCTGGCAGGTGCCCCTCTGAAGCAAAGTTTCCAGAGGAAAGAATAGGCCGCAATCTTTGCTATTCTACAGCCTCTGCTGGTGATACCCAGGCAAACAGTGTAGGGAGTAGACCTCCAGGAAACTCCCACAGACCTGAAGTAGAGGGGCCTGACTGTTAGAATGAAAACAAACAGAAAAGATAGCATGTCCACTAAAAGACCCCATCCTAAGATCACCAATATCAAGACCAAAGGTAGATAAATCTGCAAAGAAGGGGAGAAACCAGTGCAAAAAGGCTGAAAATTCAAAAGACAATAATGACTCTTCTTCTCCAAAGGATCACAACTCCTCACCAGGAAGGGAACAAAACTGGATGGAGAATGAGTTTGATGAATTGACAGAAGTAGGTTTCAAAAAGTGGGTAATAACACACTCTGAGCTAAAGAAGCACATTCTAACCCAATGCAAGGAAGCTAAGAACCTTGAAAAAGGTTAGACTAATTGTTAACTAGCATAATCACTCTAGAGAAAAACATAAATGACCTGATGGAGCTGAAAAACATAGCATGAGAATTTCATGAAACATACACAAGTATCAATAGCCAAATTGATCAGGTAGAATAAAAGATATCAGTGATTGAAGATGAACTCCATGAAATAAAGTGAGAATACAAGATTACAGAAAAAAGAATGAAAAGGAAGCAACAAAGCCTCCAAGAAATATGGAACTATGGGAAAAGACCAAACCTACATTTGATTGCTGTACCTGAGAGTGATGGGGAGAATGGAACCAAGTGGGAAAACACTCTTCTGGATATTACCCAGAACTTCCCCAACATAGCAAGACAGGCCAACATTCAAATTCAGGAAATACAGAGAACACCACAAAGATATTCATCAAGAAAAGCAACCCCAAGATGCATAATCGTCAGATTCACCAAGGTTGAAATAGAGAAAAAAAGTTAAAGGCAGCCAGAAAGAAAGGTTGGGTTACCCACAAAGGGGATCCCATCAGACTAACAGTGGATTTCTCTGCAGAAACTGTACAAGCCAGAAGAGAGGGGGACCAATATTCAATATTCTTAAAGAAAACAATTTTAATGCAGAATTTCATATCCAGCAAAAATAAGCTTCAGAAGCGAAGGAGAAATAAAATCATTTACACACAAACAAATGCTGAAGGATTTTGTCACCACTAGACCTGCCTTACAAGAGCTCCTAAAGGAAGCACTAAACATGAAATGGAACAACTGGTACCAGCCACTGCAAAAACATGCCAAATTGTAAAGATTATCAATGCTAGGAAGAAACTGCATCAACTAATGGACAAAATAACCAGTAAACATCATAATGACAGGATCAAATTCACACATAACAATATTTACCTTAAATGTAAATAAGCTAAATACCCCCAGTAAAAAGACACAGACTGGCAAATTGAATAGAGACAAGACCCACTGGTGTGCTGTATTCAAGAGACCCATCGCACATGCAAAAACACACATAGTCTCAAAATAAAGGGATGGAGGAATATTCACCAAGGAAATGAAAAGGAAAACAAAGCAGGAGTTGCAATACTAATCTGTGCTAAAACAGATTTAAACCACAAAAATCAAAAGAGACAAAGAAGGGCATTACATCATGGTAAAGCGACCAGTGCAACAGAAGAGCTAACTATCCTAAATATATATGCACCCAATACAGACACATTCAGATTTATAAAGTGAGTTATTAGAGACCTACAAAGAGTCTTAGACTCCCAAACAATAATAGTGGGAGACTTTAACACATTGTCAATATTAGACAGATCAATGAGATAGAAAATTAACAAGGATATTCAGGACTTGAACTCAGCTCTGGACCAAGCAGACTGATAGACATCTACAGAACTCTCCAACCCAAATCAACAGAATATAAATTCTTTTCAGCACCTCATTGCACTTATTCTAAAACTGACCACATAATTGGAAGTAAAACACTCCTCAGCAAATGCAAAAGGACTGAAGTTATTACAGTTTTGCAGACCACACTGCAATCAAATTAGAACTCAGGATTAAGAAACTCAATGCAAAACTGCACAACTACATGGAAACTGAACAACCTGCTACTGAATGACTACAGGGTAAATAATGTAATGAAGGCAGAAATAAAGATGTTCTTTGAAACAAATGAGAACAAAGACACAATGTAACAGAATCTCTGGGACACATTTAAAGCAGTGTGTAGAAGGAAATTTACAACACTAAATGCCCATAAGAGAAAGCAAATTGACACACTAACATGACAATTAAAAGAACTAGAGGAACAAGAGCAAACAAATTCAAAAGCCAGCAAAAGACAAGAAATAACTAAGATCAGAGCCGAACTGAAGGAGATAGAGACACGGAAACCCCTTTAAAAAAATCAGTGAATCCAGGAGCTGGTTTTTTGAAAAAAAATCAACAAAATACATAGACCACTAGCCAGACTAATACAGAAGAAAAGAGAGAAATATTAAATAGATGCAATAAAAAATAATACAGGGAATATCACCACTGATCCCCAGAAATACAAACTACCATCAGAGAATACTATAAACACCTTTACTCAAATAAACTGGAAAACCTAGAAAAAATGAAAAAATTTCTGGGCACATATACCCTCCCAAGTCTAAACCAGGAAGAATTTGAATCCCTGAATAGACAATAACAAGTTCTGAAATTCAGGCAGTAATTAAGGCCTACCAACCAAAAAAGTCCAGGAGTAGATGGATTCCCAGTGAAGTTCCACCAGAGGTAAAAAGAAGAGCTGGTACCATTCCTTCTGAAACTATTCCAAACAGCAGAAAAAGAGGAACTCCTCCCTAACTCATTTCATGAGGCCAGCATCATCCTGATACCAAAACCTGGCAGAGACACAACAAAAATGGAAATTTTAGGCCAATATCCCTGATGAACATCAAAGTGAATATATTCAATAAAATATTAGCTAACTGACTACAGCAGAACATCAAAACTCTATGCACCACGATCAAGTCATCTTCACCCCTGGGATGCAAGGTTGGTTCAACCTATGCAAATCAATAAATGTAATCCATCAGATAAACAGAACCAGTGACAAAAACCACATGATTATCTCAATAGACACAGAAAAGGCCTTCAACAAAATTCAACAGCCCTTCATGCCAGAAACTCTCAATAAACTAGGAATCGATGGAATGTATTTCAAAATAATAAGAGCTATTTATGACAAATCCACAGCCAATATCATACTGAATGGGTAAAAATTTGAAGCATTCCCTTTGAAACCCGGCACAAGACAAGGCTGCCCTGTCGCACCACTCCTATTCAAAATAATATTGAAAGTTCTGGCCAGGGCAATCAGGCAAGAGAAAGATATAAAGGGTATTCAAATAGGAAGAGATGAAGTCAAATTGTCTCAAATTGTCTCAAGGGAGAAAACCCCATGGTTTCAGCCCAAAATCTCCATTACCTGATAAGAAACTTCAGCAAACTCTCAGGATACCAAATCAATTTGTGAAAATTACAAGCATTCTTATACATCAGTTACACAAACAGAGAGCAAAATCATGACTGAACTCCCATTCACAATCGCTACTAAGAGAAAAGAATACCTAGGAATGCAATTTACAAAGGATGCGAAGAACCTCTTCAAGGAGAACTACTAACCACTGCTCAAGGAAAGAAGAGAGGACACACATAAATGGAAGAACATTACATTCTCATGAAAAGGAAGAATCAATATGGTAAAAATGGACATACTGCCCAAAGTAATTTATTAAATCAGTGCTATCCCCATCAAGCTGCCACTGACTTTCTTCACAGAATTGGAAAAAACTACTTTAAACTTTCTATGAAACCAAAAAGGAACCTTCATAACCAAGTCAACGATAAGCAAAAAGAACAAAGCTGAAGGAGTCACACTGCCTGACTTCAAACTACACTACAAAGGTTACAGTAATGAAACAGCATGGTACTGGTACCAAAAGAAATATATAGACAAATAGAACAGATCATAGGCAGAATAATACCACACAGAAATAATACCACACATCTACAAGCATTTGATCTTTGAT
Organism: Piliocolobus tephrosceles; assembly: GCF_002776525.5. Classification (NCBI taxonomy): domain Eukaryota; kingdom Metazoa; phylum Chordata; class Mammalia; order Primates; family Cercopithecidae; genus Piliocolobus; species Piliocolobus tephrosceles. The sequence goes on along the minus strand of NW_022321332.1, from coordinate 230 downwards.
GAATCTGGCACAAATAACCAATGGGGAAAAGATTCCCTTTTTAATAAATGGTTTTGGGAAAACTGGCTAGCCATATGCAGAAAGCTGAAACTGGACCCCTTCCTTACATCTTATACAAAAATTAACGGCCGGGCGCGGTGGCTCAAGCCTGTAATCCCAGCACTTTGGGAGGCCGAGACGGGAGGATCACAAGGTCAGGAGATCGAGACCATCCTGGCTAACCCGGTGAA
>NW_022321331.1:0-17686 GCF_002776525.5 Piliocolobus tephrosceles | reverse complement strand
GTTGATTGATGGGCATTTGGGCCGGTTCCATATTTTTGCAATTGCCAATTGTGGTGCTGTAAACGTATTTGTGCAAGTATCTTTTTCATATAATGACTTCTTTTCTTCTGGGTAGATACCCAGGAGTGGGATGGTAGATCGATCTACTTTTAGTTCTTTAAGGAATCTCATGGGAAATAATTTTCTATTACTGGTTTCATGCTTGTTCAAGTCAGTTTTTCAAATTAGTTTTTCCTTCAGATGTATAATATGCTGAGTCTACATTTTAATAAGGACAGATGACCTGGACAGATTTTAAGAAAAATGGATTCGAAATCCTGAACCAACATGTCCGTGAAGGAAGGAAAATGTCACACTACTCTTTTTTGTCTTTTTGTTTTTGTTTGCTTGGTTTTGGCTAGATTCCTGCTGGTGATGTCTCTATGAAAGTTTACAAACCATTTATCTGCCCCTGCCAGCCAGGTGCCAAGCCCTGTGTGGATTTCATCAGTCTTTTACAGAGAAAGAGGGCACCATGTTTTGATCCCTCCCCTTGCATCTCAACCATCTCACTTGCTCTGCTGCCTTCTTTATTGTTTCAGCTTCACTCCCAGAAATTTCAGATTGCTATCTTATAGAACTCTTGCAGGGTTAGTGATGAGTTTTTTCTTTATACTGAAACACACTGCTTGAAAATAAACAGAGTGGCCATTTTTTCCACCACTTTTTCTTCTTGGAATATATATGCGGGCATGTGTTGGTGCATGTATGTGCATGTGCATGCATATGTGCCCTGAACATGTAAGCACACATGTGTGTTTTGCACCAGTAGAGAGGATGTGGTCAGACTCTATCAAATCGCTCATGCAAAACTGTTAGGTTAGTGTTTGACACATAATGCAAAATTTAAAAGAAGGAGCAGAAGAGGTAACAGGCCTATTAGCATTAGAATGCAGTTAAAGGAAAACAGATATTCCTCAACTTGAAGTGATTTTTCAAGTATAGGAGCCATGTTTAGCTCTCAGTAATTTTGACCTCAAGATTTTAATCTAAGGAGCATTTCTCAAAGTAGGTCCTCCTGATGTCAATAAATTTTACTGAAAACTAAGGACATATTTAAAAAACATTCCATGCCAAAAAGTGTCTGTAAAATATTGGATTAAAAACAATCAAGATGAGTTCTTTTTAGCAGGACTTGGCAGGGCTTCTCACCTGCTAAATTGCTCTGTGACCTATGGTATGAATGATAGCCCATAATTACTTGACCATGGAAGACTTTTCTAGGACTAGTGTTAAAAGTCAAAACGAAAACAAAAACAAAACAAAACTAACAAACAAAAACAGGCACTGGAAAATACAAACGTAGGGAATCCAAAATTTGAACAGTTTTGTAGGACTTGTGCAGATGAAACTCAGAGCTTCTTTCCCTCTGATCCCAATTTAGAAGCCACTTGCTGAATTTTTTTTCATCTGCATGCTCACTTAGATGTAATGTGAATTTAGGTTTGAGACTGTTTCCAACTTTTTTCTCTAAAATCAAAAGGTCACATTTTTCCATAACATAAAGCTCTCTAGGAATATATTGTCATTTCACGAGGGAAACTGTGTAACTGGTAGTTTCTCCTGTATAAGTTCATCAGAAACCAATGGACTGATGAGCTGAAGAACTCCTTCAATCTATAATTTTATGGAGGATTAAAAGTGGGATATACAAATTTGCAATAAAACCAACACAATTTATGGTCACATTTCCTATAAGAATTGTTAAGAGATGACAATAAATCAAGGATGTTTCTCTTCCATTGCAGCTCTTGCAGCTCAATGGGAGCTGTCATGCTCTGCAGAGCAGAGAGGAGCCATTATTATTCAAGGCCACCCTTACCTGGTCTTAATAACACCTTGTAGCAAAATTAATTTACCTTTAAAATTCCTGTTGCCATAACAACTTGGTGCAGCTGTTCATGTGACTTAATGAGATCCCAGAATAAAAACCATTTTAGAGAGAAGGCTGAATAAATGGAGATCAACTGCCTTAAATAATTTTATTTAAACATTAGTTGATTGCTGAAGGAAATGCTTACTGTGCAAGAGGAGGCACAGGTCTTTGCCTTGGTGTCCGCCTTTATTTTCTTTACTCTGTAATCCCAAGGCAGCTGTTTCTTCTTTTCTCCTCCTCCTCCTGTTTCCAGGGTTTCCTCGGTTAGCTGTAGACCGTAAGTGTGGGTTAGGATAGTCTGAAATAAAACAGACATTCTTTTGATTATGAAAAATAAAGATTACTTTATACACAAGTATTTCTCCTTTTTAAAATGCAGCCTGCTAGTGAGGTCAGAACATATTAGATTTGGAATAGAAAATATGTCCACAGTGCATTTCCCTTAGATTTTCTTTGCATTTGTGTTTCTTGAAACTGCACACTGTCCCAAAATATGATTGATCAAGTGAAAGCCTGAGGTTCAGTCAGTCTTGTATTAAGTCAAACTTCACTTCTCTCTTAAGGTTCACATTCCATTTCTTCGTAAAGTGAGCATTTAAATATGACAAAAAAGACCATTGTGGTGACTCATGCCTGTAATCCCAGCACTTTGGGAGGTCAAGATGGGAGGCTCACTTGAGCCCGGGAGCTCAAGACCAGCCTGGGAAACATAGTGAGACTCCATCTCTAAAAACAAATTAAAAATTAAAAATTAAACATGATAAAAAAGTCTAAAAAGCTTTTTTTAATGATCTAAAGAATAAAGTCAGCAATACTACTCCGAATTCTCTTTTGTGCCTGAGTCTGATGTGTTTACTTGATTTATTGATAAGTGGAAAAACAGTACAGGATAATTTTTGAAAATTTGGAAGATACAGAAAAAAGATAAAGAATATGCAAATCTCCCATAATCTCATACTGTGGATACAATTACATGCTGTAATGTATTACTGGTCTCTCTGGAATATAACCTGTCCTTTTTACTTAACAATTAAATATTCTTCCATAAAACGTCTGGTGATCCCAACTTTTAAAAATAAACTTTTGAATATGTTTAATATTTTCCAAAATAGAATACTGTTCATGAGTGTGAGTGTATACATGCACTCTCATATACATGTACACGTGGAGAGATAAGGGGAGAAGAGAGGAGAGGGAAGGACAGAAGGGAAATTTTGTGTTCTTGCAAAATGAGTATTTTAATCAATTTCCTTTATTAAACATTTAGAGTATATCTATTTTTGTTCTTATAAATAATTCTGTAAAATGTAAGAATGCCCACAGATTTTAAGTGATTCTCTGTTCTGTAGCTAATTTACCATTCCCAAGTTAACACACACAGTTATGTTTAAGATTTTTTATACACATTACCCAATTCTTTTTACAAAGTTGCAAATTTACACTTTCAGCAGCCAAGTAGAACTGGGCTCTGTCCTCTCTGCCCTTCACTCACACTCATACTTGATACTATCACTAAAATGTTCTTCCTGACTTTGATAAGTCAAAAGTACTTGCTTTATCTTGCACTTCTCTGATGATCAGCACTAAGTTGAACTTTTATTGGTACGCTGCCTCTTGAGAACCACCTGGCCCTTTGAAGCTTTGGTCAGCTTGGGTAGAGCTTTTCCCAGCCTGCCTCCTTAAGAAGTTAAGTATATTTTAATTGGTCACTTCTGGCCCGAGCTCCATCCAGTTTCAGTCAACTTCTCTGGTTCTATATGCAGGGACTCAAAAGCAGAGGGTAGGTTCCACTTCTATTTATTCAGGCTCAGGCATCAGCTAGGACAGCATTGAGAAGTATGCATAGGCTTGTGGATGGAGTTCTTGGAAGATTGTGGAAGAGTTGGGAAGAAGATTTACAATGCACTAGTGTAAATAAATTAAAATAGAATATTTTACATTCTTGTTGTAAAAAACCTTTTAGTCCCTCTTCCACTGGTCACAGCCAGCGTCCTCTTTCAAAGCTCCCTTCTTTCTTCCTTTTATAATTCTCCAATTTCCTCTCTGTTGTTACATGGAGCAAATAAAACCCATCTAGTCTACGCTCCATACTCAGTCCCAGGTTGCTTCTTTCCCTATATTCAAAGACGCTTGGTGTGCCCTTTTCCATGAAGAGCTGTCCTCCCAGCATTCCCCAGCATCAGAATGTGGAAGGAGTGGCGTGGACATTTCCTTTTCTCATGAAGCATTTCAGCTTTCTTAGGGAACAGAAGCAACTGCAGCTCTCAGTAACACTTTTACTTCATGTGTCAGAGAGCTGCAGAACCCTGGAAAGCATATCAACAGGGGTGAGGACAGACTGGTTCCTTAGAGCCACACCAGGATGGCATCTAGGATAGAGAATCAAGAACTTGAGTTGTCAGTGATCTTGCAGAATAGTCCTCCTGAGAAATAAATGCTTCCTTGGGTGTTCAAGTTGCTATTAACCACTGGTTCTCATTCTGCTGAAAATTTTATACATAAAACTATGTAGTAGTTAAAGGTAAAATCTATAAACTTATTTAAAAAATTGCACATTGGCCCTTCTCTTTGTATTGCTTGCATAGAATCCAAGCTTTGCCTAGGAGAAAGTCACCCATGGATAGAACCCACACATGGTAGGGCAGAGGTGGGCTAAGGTAGGCTAAGGCGTGCTTATACCAAAACAATTATGCAATTCTACTCATTTATTTCTTTAAAAACTTTCATCTTCCTTTACTTTCCTGAATACACACATAGTTTAATATGACGTGCATATTCCTGAATAAACATCATTTCCTTTTGGAGAAACTTTCAAAAACACCAATTTTTTGTTTCATTGATTCTTTATATGGTTTTGGGGTCTCAATTTCATTCAGTTCTGCTCTGGTTTTTGTTATTTCATTTCTTTTGCTAGCTTTGGGGTTAGTTTGTTCTCATTTTTCTAGTTCCTCTAGATGTGATGTTAGATCATTAGTTTGAGATGTGTCTAACTTTTTAAAATATGTGTTTAGCACGATAAACTTTCCTCTTAATACTGTTTTTCCTGCATACCATAGCTTTTGATATGCTATGTCTCTGTATTCATTTATTTCAATGATTCCTTTTACTTCTACCTTAATTTCATTGTTTACCCAGAAGTCATTCAGGAGCAAGTTGCTTAATTTCCCTGTAATTACACAGTTTTGAGAGATCTACTTGGTACTGATTTCTATTTTTATTCCACTGTGGTCCATGAGTGTGGTTGATATGATTTCTGTTTTGTTTTGTTCTTTTTTCTTTTTTTTTTTTTTTTTTAGTTTATTGAGACTTCCTTTGCGGTCAAGCTTGTGGTTTGATCGATTTTGGATCATATTCCGTGTATAGATGAGAAGAATGTATGTTCTGTGTTTGATGGGTGGAATATTCTGTAGATGTCTATTAGGCACAATTGGTCAAGTGTCAAATTTGAGTCCAGAATACCTTTGTTAGTTTGTTAGTTTTTTGTCTTAATAATCTATCTAATGCTGTCAGTGGAATGTTGAAGTACCTCACTATTACTGTGTGGCTTTGTAAGTCTTTTTGTAGATTCAGAAGTACTTGTTTTATGAATCTGGGTACTCTAATGTTGGATACTCTTGGTACTCTAATGTTGCATATATATTTAGGATAGTTGAGTCTTCTTATTGAATTGAACAGCATATCATTAGGTAATGCCATTCTTTGTCTTTTATAACTATAGTTTTGCTTAAAGTCTGTTTTGTGTGATACAATATTTTTTGTGTGTGTTCCATTTTTGTGGTAGATTTTTATCTAACCCTTTACTTTGAGCCTATCAGAGTCATTACACGTGATGTGGGTCTCTCAAAGAAAGCAGATAGATGCATCTTGGTTTTAGTTTTAGTTTTTTGTTTTGTTTTGTTTTATTTTTTAATCTAACTTACCACTCTGTGCCTTTTAAGCCGGGCATTTGGACCATTTACATTCAAAGTTAATGTTGATATGTGAGGTTTTGATCCCATTGTAAAGTTGTTAGCTGATTGCTTTGTACTTTCTATTGTGTGGTTGCTTTATGAGGTTGGTAAGCTCTGTACTTAAGTGTATTTTTGTGGTAGCAGGTATTGTTCTTTCATTTCCATGTTTAGAACTCCCTTAAGGATCTCTTGGAAGGCTGGTCTAGTGGTAACCAATTCCCTTAGCACTTGCTTTTCTGGAAAATATTTTATTTCTTCTTCATTTATGAAGTTTAGTTTGACAGGATATAAAATTCTTGGTTGGAATTTATTTTCTTTAAGAATGCTGACAATAGGCCTCTGATCTCTCCTGGTTTGTAAGGTTTCTGCTGAGAAGTCCTCTGTTAGACTATTAGGATTCCCTTTGTACATGATCTGACCTTTTTTTCTAGCTGCCTTTAACAACTTTTTCTTTAATGTTAATCTTGGACAATCCAGTGACTATATGCTCTGGTGGATGTTCATTTTGTATAACATATTGCAGATGTTCTCTGTATTTCTCATATCTGGATGTCTATCTCTTTAGCAAGATTATGGAAAGTTTCTTGAGTTATTTCCTTAAATATGTTCTTCAGTTGTTTATATTTTCTCCTTCTTTCTCAGGAATGCCAATAATATGCAGATTTGGTGGATTAACATAATTCCACATATTTTCAAAGGCTTTGTTCATCTTTTAAAAATCATCTTTCTTTATTTTTGTCTGACCAAGTTAGTTCAAAAGACCAGTCTTCAAGTTCTGAAATTCTTTCTTTTACTTGGTCTATTCTATTGATAAAGCTGTCAATTGTGTTTTTAAATTCCTTAAGTGAGTTTTTCAATTCTAGAAGCTCTGATGGATTTCTTTTAAGATGTTTATCTCTTCCTTCATTCCCTTGGTGGCTTTAGAAGTTTCTCTGCATTGATTTTCAACCTTGTCTTAGATCTCATTGAGCTTCCTTGAAATCCATGCCTAGAATTTTTTATCTGTTACTTCTTAGTTTCCATGTTGGTTAACAACTGCTGAAGAGCTAGTGTGATCCTTTGGTGGTGTAACTACATTTAGATTTTTATGTTGCCAGAATTCTTGTGCTGGTTTCTTCTATCTAGAGATGCTGGCACTGTTGAGTTTTGTAATTATATTCATGTGAGTAGAATTTTTTTCTTTATCTTTCTTTCTTTAAAATATATATAGTTTCCCTTTTCCTTTTCTCCCTACCCCCACTCCAGGGGATGTGACTGTAGAGCATTGTGTAGGGTCTTTTGACTTTACTCCTGTAGCCTTAGGCAATTCTGTCAGCAGATTTTATATTGCACTGTGCTCTTTGGCCTACAAGCCAGTTGATGGTGTTTATAGGTAAGAATCACTTGAGCCAACATGGCTGGGTATATACTTTATCCTTGTTTACTGGGAGAAGCTCTTTTTTGACTTAGGCAATGGGTTTGTTGGCTGCATTCTGGTCTGAACTAACCCCAGGGCTGGAGACCAAGATGGGTGAGGCCAGACCAGGAGAGTCCACCTACAGATTTCCCAATGGCAGGCAAAAGCACCAACACTGAAGGATAATTCAGTGGGTGACCATCATGTGCCCAGAGGTGTGTCTAGGCATGGAGCTTTGAAATATCCTTGGCTCCAAGTTCTCTGCACGGAGATCTGGGGCATCTAAATGCCTAATCCTGGAGAGTCAGTGCTCTAGAGACCTGGAGATCTGCCTGGGTCTGGAGTGGAAAGGGTCCACCTGCACCAGGATCTCTGCCTTGGAAAGGTAGAGTGGCTCAGTCTGCTGTTCCAGGGGACAGGGTGCTCTGAATACCCAGAGATCAGCCAGATGCTGTCGCAGGGACTGTTTGACCACATTCTCGTCCGCAGGTTCTGGGGTGTCCTTCACAACTCCACTGGATTCTCATTTTCCTTCTTGAATTAAAGCTCTCAGAATTCATCTCAATGCACTGCCTCTCTATTTCCAAGTGGCTGAGACATGCTAAAAGCCTCTATTCTGCCATCTTGGAGAAAGAAAAAAAAAAACCCAGCTTTTAAGTTTTGACTGCTTCTCTCAGTAATCTAATTTCCTGGGAATTTATTGTGCTTTTATCATTGGCTTCTAACTCATCCAGGTTATTACTGTAATTCCATTCACACTGGCAAGCAGCTGGCCCTGACTTTGCATTTTCTATTTTATTCTCACTTTTATTAATCTTCTCTTGGTCTCTTGCTCCTCTCCTCACCCAAACCACATGGAATCAAACAAACCTTCATCTTTAAAAATCCATGCTGAAGGCAGGCCAGCAACCACACTTCCCCAGAAGCTTTTAGTTGGGTTGCTAACCTTAAGTAATATATTTTGGTGAACTCTTTCTATTCTTTACCTCAGATTTCCACCACATTTCCCTAAATATAACACTAATGTACAGTTGAACTAGTCTTCCAATACCATCTTGAGGCCAAGTCCAATATATCAACAAGATGAGGGGATATTTAAGCCAAGTGAATTTACATATTTCTTGTGTCGCCAGATGCTTGGAAGAAAACTGACCCAAGAATGGAGGTAAATTTTTATAGGGCATGCTACTCCACAGTTACAAAAATCAGAAGATAGCATAATTCCTGAATGAATCAAATCAAAAGCAGTGCCAAACCCATAGAATCAGATATGGAAAGAATCCTAACAGTCATGGATTTTCAACCAATTTCAGGTTATTAATACTAGAGCATGCTTCAAAAAGTGATTTAACAAATGCAGTTGACGTGTTTGCCTTCACATGCAAAAATGTATATGATATATTAAAGTTGAAGTAAGATTTATATACAATGAAATGTACAGATCTTAAATGTGTAAGTCTATGTGCTTTAATAAATATATACCCCCATAACCAGCAACCCAATCAAGATGGGGGCATTTCTATCACCCCAGAAACTCCTCCCTAGGGTTCATTCCAGCAAATTCTCAACCCTTACTGGCAACAACTATATTAATTTATATCATCATGAAGTCATACTAAATGTTTCCATTTGTGTTCAGCTTCTTAGATCAACACATTTTTGTGACTCATCCATGCTTCTGCATTTGTCAGCAACTCACTTTTTTAAATTTCTGAAAAGTGTTCTGTACAATTACAGCTTAGCCATTTTTCTGTTGACAAAAGTTTGAATTCTTAAATTGGGTTACTATGAATAAGAATGCTATACACCTTCTTGCACAAGTATTTCTGTGGACATATGTTTTCATTTCTCAATACCTAGAAACGACATGACTGGGCCATAGAAAGGGCATGTATTTAGTTTCCTAAGACACCGCAGGTTTTCTAAAGTGGTGGGACCATTTTATCTTCTCCCCATTCATGTGTGAAAGGTCCTACAAACTCATGATTCATTACTTGATATTATCGGTATTATTTAACATTAGGAAGGCTTTCACTCATTGTTTTTTCACTGTTTTCTTTGATAACTAATAATGTGGAACATCTTTTTATGTGCTGCTGTTGTTTTGTTATTTCTCTTCCATTTACTGTTGGTGCTTTTGTGCCTGTCTAGAAAATATTTACTTACGCTGATGTTATAAAGTTCTCTCACGTTTTCTCCCAGGAGCATTATGGTTTTAGCTCTTATGTTTTCTCAGTGTGTAAGAGGTAAGGTCTGAGCTCATCTTCCTCTATGATTGAGTTTTTTCTGTTCTTCAGCACTGTTTGGTGAAAGACTTTCCTTTCCATGTTGAAATGTCAAGATCCCTTTGTGATGGGTCCATACTAGAATTTCTACTATGTTACAAAAATCCATTTTTGATCCTTATGCCAATACCATACTGTGTTGATTACTGTAGCTTCACAAATCCTGAATTCAGGTAGTTTGAATCTTCAAAATTTGTTCTTCAACCAAATATGTTGTTAAATTCAAAAGAACAATGATCGTTTGGTATAAAGAAACAATATATAAAAAGAAGCATATATAAATGTATACATTAATATAAATGTAAGGCAAAGCAAGAAGCCATAAGCAATGATATTCTTTGGAGATACATACTGTTATTTCAATAAAGAGTCTTGCACTTTGGATTTTATGTCCTGTAGAAAATATAGCATTTAATTATTTAAATTCACTCATGAATTAGTTGCATTAAAAATGTTTATGGTAAAATCATAAAACTTTTAAAATATTCAACCATATTTTAAAATTTAAAAAGTGCTTTTCTCCAAAGAATGTATCAGTTTTTCATTGACAGATGAGTTGATTGATAGAAAGGGGATGGAAATTCACATGTGTGAATGCTTAGTCTGCATCAATGCTTATAAATTTGTTCTTTCAGCAGGAAGATATATATGCTTGGCTCAAAAGAGCTAGTTAACATGTTCAAGGTCACACATTCAGTAGGTGATATAGGTGGGATATGCCTCTGACATTCCAAAGTTCACTCCTTTTCTTTCTTTCTTTTTTATTTTTTTGAGTCAGAGTCTCACTCTGTTGCCCAGGCTGGAGTGCAGTGGTGCGATCTCGGCTCACTGCAAGCTCTGCCTCCTGGGTTCACACCATTCTCCTGCCTCGGCCTCCCGAGTAGCTGGGACTACAGGTACCCACCACCACACCTGGCTAACTTTTAGTACAGACGGGGTTTCACTGTGTTAGCCAGGATGGTCTCGATCTCCTGACTTCGTGATCTGCCCTCCACGACCTCCCAAAGTGCTGGGATTACATGCATGAGCCACCACACCCGGCCCACTCCTTTAAAAAAAAATAATAATAATAAATAGCCTGGGCATGGTGGCTAATGCCTGTAATCCCACCACTTTGGGAGACCAAGGCAGGCAGATCATGAGGTCAAGAGATTGAGACCATCCTGGCCAACATGGTGAAACTCCATCTCTACTAAAAATATAAAAATTGGCGGGGCGTGGTGACAGGTGCCTGTAATCCCAGCTACTCTCGAGGTTGAGGCAGGAGAATCACTTGAACCAGGGAGGCGGAGGCTGCAGTGGGCCAAGATTGTGCCACTGCACTCCAGCCTGGCAAGGGAGACTCTGTCAAAAAACAAACAATAAAACAAAAACAAAAACAACAACAACAACAAAAACTATTCCCTCTTTAATTTTTTTTTTTAATTATCTGTGTAGGTTCATAGGAATTAAGAAAGAAAATACTACTGCTTCTTTCTGCACATCCTAGATGACTAATGCCAATGGCAAGGACTGTTAGAGGTTCCTCAAACGACAACCTTCTCCACATTCACAGAGAAGAACAGATCTGAAGTGAGCTCCACCTGCCTGTGGGGAGGGCAGTAGCCCATCTTCTGATCCCACCTACTTCCATGTTTTCAGCAGCAAATCCAGGTTTCCTTATTAACAAATCTGCCCAAACTTATTAAACATTAGTCAGCCTCTTTAAACAGTGAAGAAAAGTTTTTAGCATTCTGGGAAAAGACCTGAATTTGGCTTCCAAAACCTGAGTTGGAGAATTTTCAGGATGAGATGATATAGCCACTGTGATGGTCTCATAAGTAAGACACTGGAAGGCCACAGGCTGGGTCAGATGTTTCCAGATGAAAAAGAACATCTGACCCAGCCTGTGGCTTTCCATGGACCAAATACCCAGGGAACTGTCACACATATCAAATATTTCATGAATCAACTTTCCCAAAAGCTACATAGCCAAACTTCCCCTGTCATCTCAGAAGCTCAGAGCACCCTTTATTCACGAAACAGAAGCAGTCACATAAGGACTTCCTCAATTTTCCATGGCCGACTGCACTATCCTGCCAGCCTGTACCCTGTCTTTTGATAAAGAGAGAAGAGGCCAGGACTTGCTGTGGTGGGGAGGTCACCATTCCTCATTGAATCAGGTGATTTCTTCCAAGAATGATTCCCTTAGGCTGGATAAAGAAAATGTGGTACATATACACCATGGAATACTATGCAGCCACAAATAGGAATGAGATCATATCCTTTGCAGGGACATGGATGGAGCTGGAAACCATCATTCTTGGCAAACTAACACAGGAACAGAAAACAAAATATGTCATGTTCTCACTCATAAGTGGGAGCTGAAAAAAATGAGAATACATGGACACAGGGAGGGGAACACCACACACTGGGGCCTGTCAGGTGGTGGGGTGGGGGAAGGGAGAGCATTGAGAAAAATGGCGAATGCATGCTGGGCTTAATACCTAGGTGATGTGTTGATAGGTGTGGCAAACCACCATGGCACACGTTTACCTGTGTAACAAACCTGCACATACTGCACATGTATCACAGCACTTAAAATTAGAAAAAAAAAAAAAAAAAAAAGCAATGATTTTCTGCCTTTCCAGAATATAGGATCATCCATATAGCTTACATGCTTGTGATGTGTGTCCCCTTAAAACACAATCCCCTGTTGATCGCACTCCCTTCGAACCATCGTGCTGTCTTCTGCTGCCCTTCTTGTAAGTGTTGGCACTCTTGTCTCTACTGTTCGCCTTTTTCTCTCTCAATGCCGATCCATCACCCCTTTGTCCATACCCGCCATTGTGTTTCCTCTTAGCCACATCACCATGGCTTCAAGTCCTGCCTGTCCATCAGCAAAATCCATGTTCATCCCTCTCAGGTGCACAGTCTCACAAGATGATGCAGACCTGCTGCCCTGGCTTTTAGCTTTAATTTTGGTTTTAATTCTCACCTTAGATTGTAAACTTCTTGAGAACAAGATTTGAGCCTTCTGTTTTTCTAAGACTCCCAAAGACTTGCATTTTTATATCCCCATATTGCCTACCTTCATAGTGTGTTTAAAATAAAAGCTTCCTATGTCTTGATTAAAATAGGTATAAATATGAATGTTCTTTTCAAAAGATAACCTTTCCTTAAGCACATGGGATTGTCTTGAAGATCATACAGCAGTGATTTATGAAAAATGACTTTGGATATGAAAAGCCATGGACCTTTCCCCATTGTTCTTAAATTTTACAATGTCTGCCTTGCACATGAAGCATTTGGGATGACCGAACAGATCCTGCCCTACTTACTTACTCGGAATCCCACCAGGGGTGGTTTTATCTGATCAGCCCCTCCAGACAGCAAATATTGGTTACAATTGCTCATTGGCTGCTTACCTAGATCATATTCCTCTCTTTAAAAATATCAGAAGCTGCTTTTGCTGTTAATTTATGGTTTTATGAGATTAACAGAAAGGATTTGTTTGAATTTACTAATCTCATGTTACATGATGGACCATAAGTTGTTTACAATTATTATGCATTTACACATATTTAACAATTAAATGCTATGCTGTATAAGCCTAATAGTACTACACGGTTCACACTGCCATGCCAGTGGGATTCAGGTTCAGGCGTGGCTGCAGAAAATGCTTATATCTTAATTCCATTGGTTCCTCCTCCTTCCTCATTCTATTTCTGCGTCTTCCTTTGGTTCTTTTCTGTGCCGTTTTTTCCAGAATTATTCCTCCTCATTTCATGGTCTTTATGGCCATTGCAGAGACTTCTCTGATATGCTATGAATATTTATGTCCCTTCTAAAATTCATGTTAAAACATAATCCCCAGGCAACAGAACAGGAGATGTGGCCTTTGAGAGGTAATGGCGTCCTGAAGGCCCCACCCTTGAGAATGCGATTAGCCTACTTATAAAAGGGCTTGACCCAGGAAGTTCTCCCCCTTTTACCTTCCACCTTTTCCATGAGAGGCCATATAATTTTTACCCTCTGGAGGACAGACTCTTAGGGCACCAAATGCCAGGACCTTGATCTTGGACTTACCGGCCACCAGAACTGTGAGAAACAAATTTCTATTCTTTAAGAACTGTTCAGTCTCAGGTCTTCTGTTATTGGAGCACAAATGGGCTAAGACTTTCTCATTGCTTTTCTGTCCTTAGGTCTTTACGTTTCAGACAAAGTCAGGTTCCAGAAATTGGGGATCAAGAGCATCTCAGGCTACATTTGCTTGAAGACACATGTTATTTTGTCCTATACAATTCTTTAACTTAAAAATGTGAATTATTTGTTAACATTTAAATAGTAGGATATTCTACACGACATGAAGTTTTTTTTCTCTTAAAAGAACAGAGACTGTAGGCTAGCGTTTCCACAGAACGACAGTTGACAACATGGTCAGAGCAGCTCTGTTCTCTCTCGAGGCCTGGAGTCCCAGGCTGGCTCCCATTTTTACTAGGACAACACCCAGCTGTGATTTTATTTTTTATTTACCTCCTGATCACCCAGGCATTTGAATTTCTGAATTCTGACTTCTGCAAAGTTTTCTGATCCGACTGCTGCTGCACTCAGTGCTTAGTAAGCCATGAATCCATGAACAATGTGAGGATGCTTTTTCTCTATGTTCCAGTTCTATTCCTAGTTGTCCTGTAAACTCCTCGAACATAGAAACTGTTACTTTCTCGTCACGTGCACCACAAAATGGCTTCTTCTTTTTCCATCATTAGTTGAGTATAGTTTCAAGTAACCCAAGAAAGGAAGGTTTAAGGAGCCTGTCTTAGCTTTGGGTGGGAAGAGATCATCTTCCAGGCAGAGTGCTGCTGGCAACATCTTGCCTGCCGTCCGGGTTATTTCTGTGTTATGCTATGGCTTGTGCCCCAGAAGTTGCAGCCACCTGGGGTTTTAGGTTCATGTTCTAAGTGTGTCTGTGAGTGAGAAATACATGTTGTATTTACTTCCAATAAAATTACCTTGTAGATTCTACCAGGTCATGGCTCTCGTTCTTTCTCTTACCACATTTGGTTCCACGGGAGGTAATGAAACCTAATATGTTTTTGCTCAGGCTTCGTTGTTAGTCACAATGGCTTCCTGCTATTCATGCTGTACTCTTCCAGCCTGAATTACAATAGTATGGTGAACTATTCAGAGTATTGACAAAAAAAAAAAAAATTTAAATTATCCTTTCTGTGAAAAAAGGTTGAATTTCCTTTGAATTCATCAGACATGAAATTTTGACGGAGGTTGCAGTGAGTCAAGAATGCACCATTGCACTCCAGCCTGGGCGATAAGACTGAAACCCTGTCTCAGAATAAAACAAAACAAATACACAAACAAAAAAATTAACCACCCCCACACTTGTTTATTTCAAGGACATGTCTGTGGACGTTATGTGTCGTTCAGCTTCAGAATTTGGAATTTTCCATTTTTGTCACTAAAATAATATCATTTCCCATAGAAAATACAAGTATTTTTGAATTTTAAATATGACGATTTAATTATGCACAACCTGAAAGCCAGTTTTCATCAGTTTAAGCTCTAATGGCTGACTAAAGTTGGTAGCCAGCATCCTTTACTGCTTCTGAAACATTGGTGTGAGAGAAGGATGCTTAAACTGTGTAATGGGAAAGAATTATAGACTATTGTCATATAATCAGCAAATATGCCTGTGAATATTTAACCTGCAGACAGCAAAGCCCTGTGAGAAAAATACTACCACCCTTGGTAATAAATCCTATTACTAGAATGGCGTCAATCTGCCAGTTCATTAATAACTCCATAAAAAGCATGTTCCTTCTGTAAACATTCCAGATGGATTTTACAGAAGAATATCAGGTTGAGTCAACAGAAGTGTTGTAAAAAGACTAAATAGCATATGCTAATTCCCCTTCTCTCTTCAAAAAGGCAAGCTAATCAGGGGACTGGCAGTTTTCCTTCACTTTTCTTTTCTTTTCTTTTTTTTTTTTTTTTTTTTTTGAGACGGAGTCTCACTCTGTTGCAAGTGCAGTGGCGCGATCTTGGCTCCACCTCCCGGGTTCCAGCAATTCTCCTGCCTCAGCCTCCCTAGTAGCTGGGACTACAGGTGCGCACAACCACACCCCGCCAATTTTTGTCTTTTTAGTAGAGATGAGATTTCACCGTGTGAGCCAGGATGGTCTCTATCTCCTGACCTCGTGATCCGCCTGCCTCGGCCACCCAGCTTCCTCCACTTTTCTAGTGAGTTCCTGCGCTGTCCACGTCCACTCAGCCACGAGCAGAAATAGAACCTAAAAATACTAAAGAAACAAACAAGCAAATAAAAACCTATTCAGCACTAAATGCATTCTCATCCACTCCATCCCCTACTCCCTAAGTTGTAATCACTAAATAAATTCTGACAAATCGTGCTTTAACAACCAAAGGGTTTCTCCATAGCGTACCTATCAGCTGTTACACAGTGCAGCAAGCTTGCAGCTATGGCGTCAATCTGCCAGTTCATTAATAACTCCATTAATTAAACATGGTTATGTCTTTCACACTAATGTAATGATTCTAGGTGTGCCTTCAGAAGAAATTAACAAAGAGTGCACAAAGTTTATTTATGAGGATGTTTTCTATAGAATGTATATAAATAAACGCTAAGAAAGAAAAATTTCTTCGTTACCCCAAATAAGACAATGATTAATGGAGTTATTAATGGAGGAGGGGAATGCCAGAAGCTTACCTGAATACCTAGACAGAAGCTCAGAAGGTTGGCAGAAATTTGCACTCCACGAATTTACTCAGCAGTTATACTTGAAACTGGGCATGGAATAGAATTCCAGAACTGAAAGGTACTTCTAGTATTAGTTGATCCGATCGTTCTTAACTTTGTTTTTGCCTCCAGAAAAACGCCTTCTTCAAGTGAGTTCAATTTTCAAAACAGATAAAAGCAAGGTGGCTTGAATGAAAAGGTGGGAAGAGGGGCAGTGAGTGCCACCCCTTTTGCTCCTCCTCTCACCTGGACAGGGTGTTCCATGATTCTTTCTAAAGGCTTTGTGAAGCACAATTTTTAGGTACCTGCACAGGGCAATTGTGTTTTACAGTCATAGTAACAAGGTTTCCAGAAAGAAAAAGACTTTCTGGAATGTGTTTTTTTCAGGCTAAACTTTTGCTTAAGAAGTTTTTAAAATCATCAGTTCAGTAACAGGTAACCTTGAACATATCTTATTGGAAGAAGTTGAAACTGAAAGTAGTAAAACAACCCACTTCCTGGCTGGGCGTGGCGGCTCATGCCTGTAATCCCAACATTTTGGGAGATCGAGGCAGGCAGATCACCTGAGGTCAGGAGTTCGAGACCAGCCTGGCCAACATGGTGAAACCCCGTCTCTACTAAAAATACAAAAATTAGCTGGCTGCAGTGGCATGCTCCTGTAATCCCAGCTACTCGGGAAGCTGAAGGTGGAGAATCACTTGAACCCAGGAGGCAGAGGTTGCAGTGAGCTGAAATCATGCCACTGCACTCCAGCCTGGGCAACAGAGCCAGATTCCATCTCAAAAAAAAAAAAAAAAGAAAAAAAGAAAAACAAGCCACCTCCTCACTGAGGTTACCTATAGCTCTGCCCAATTGTGATACATAGACAGGTATGTTTAAAAGTTGGGTCAATGCTGCTGTTAGCACACAGAGACAGAGAAGCACGCTACAGATCAGAAAATGGGACTGCTTGTCCTGAGTCTGTCAGCAATGAGTGGTGTGAGCCTTCATGGGTTATTTAGCCTTTCCCTTCTCTCTTTTCTCACGATTTGTTCTCTGACCACAAAAATGAACACATGTGCATTGCTATTAACTTGAAATTATTAATGGATATAAGGAAAATGAAAAGATCAACACTGTTAATATTTTGGTGTGTTTTTCTTCATTCATGAAAGTTTACGTGCATGTGTGCATACGTGTATATCTACACAAAGTTGGGACTTCTGTAATATTGTTATCTTGTCATAGGTTTTACTGAATATGAAAATATGAAACCTGTATTTCCATGTCATTAAGTATCCTCTGAAAACAAAATTTTAGTACATTTCAGTAGTAAGATAGAATCTCAAATAGTTGACATGCCCTAAATGATTAAACCATTGTCTTATTTGGGGTAACTAAGAAATTTTT
>NW_022321330.1:0-17686 GCF_002776525.5 Piliocolobus tephrosceles | reverse complement strand
AAAAATTTCTTAGTTACCCCAAATAAGACAATGGTTTAATCATTTAGGGCATGTCAACTATTTGAGATTCTATCTTACTACTGAAATGTACTAAAATTTTGTTTTCAGAGGATACTTAATGACATGGAAATACAGGTTTCATATTTTCATATTCAGTAAAACCTATGACAAGATAACAATATTACAGAAGTCCCAACTTTGTGTAGATATACACGTATGCACACATGCACGTAAACTTTCATGAATGAAGAAAAACACACCAAAATATTAACAGTGTTGATCTTTTCATTTTCCTTATATCCATTAATAATTTCAAGTTAATAGCAATGCACATGTGTTCATTTTTGTGGTCAGAGAACAAATCGTGAGAAAAGAGAGAAGGGAAAGGCTAAATAACCCATGAAGGCTCACACCACTCATTGCTGACAGACTCAGGACAAGCAGTCCCATTTTCTGATCTGTAGCGTGCTTCTCTGTCTCTGTGTGCTAACAGCAGCATTGACCCAACTTTTAAACATACCTGTCTATGTATCACAATTGGGCAGAGCTATAGGTAACCTCAGTGAGGAGGTGGCTTGTTTTTCTTTTTTTCTTTTTTTTTTTTTTTTGAGATGGAATCTGGCTCTGTTGCCCAGGCTGGAGTGCAGTGGCATGATTTCAGCTCACTGCAACCTCTGCCTCCTGGGTTCAAGTGATTCTCCACCTTCAGCTTCCCGAGTAGCTGGGATTACAGGAGCATGCCACTGCAGCCAGCTAATTTTTGTATTTTTAGTAGAGACGGGGTTTCACCATGTTGGCCAGGCTGGTCTCGAACTCCTGACCTCAGGTGATCTGCCTGCCTCGATCTCCCAAAATGTTGGGATTACAGGCATGAGCCGCCACGCCCAGCCAGGAAGTGGGTTGTTTTACTACTTTCAGTTTCAACTTCTTCCAATAAGATATGTTCAAGGTTACCTGTTACTGAACTGATGATTTTAAAAACTTCTTAAGCAAAAGTTTAGCCTGAAAAAAACACATTCCAGAAAGTCTTTTTCTTTCTGGAAACCTTGTTACTATGACTGTAAAACACAATTGCCCTGTGCAGGTACCTAAAAATTGTGCTTCACAAAGCCTTTAGAAAGAATCATGGAACACCCTGTCCAGGTGAGAGGAGGAGCAAAAGGGGTGGCACTCACTGCCCCTCTTCCCACCTTTTCATTCAAGCCACCTTGCTTTTATCTGTTTTGAAAATTGAACTCACTTGAAGAAGGCGTTTTTCTGGAGGCAAAAACAAAGTTAAGAACGATCGGATCAACTAATACTAGAAGTACCTTTCAGTTCTGGAATTCTATTCCATGCCCAGTTTCAAGTATAACTGCTGAGTAAATTCGTGGAGTGCAAATTTCTGCCAACCTTCTGAGCTTCTGTCTAGGTATTCAGGTAAGCTTCTGGCATTCCCCTCCTCCATTAATAACTCCATTAATCATTGTCTTATTTGGGGTAACGAAGAAATTTTTCTTTCTTAGCGTTTATTTATATACATTCTATAGAAAACATCCTCATAAATAAACTTTGTGCACTCTTTGTTAATTTCTTCTGAAGGCACACCTAGAATCATTACATTAGTGTGAAAGACATAACCATGTTTAATTAATGGAGTTATTAATGAACTGGCAGATTGACGCCATAGCTGCAAGCTTGCTGCACTGTGTAACAGCTGATAGGTACGCTATGGAGAAACCCTTTGGTTGTTAAAGCACGATTTGTCAGAATTTATTTAGTGATTACAACTTAGGGAGTAGGGGATGGAGTGGATGAGAATGCATTTAGTGCTGAATAGGTTTTTATTTGCTTGTTTGTTTCTTTAGTATTTTTAGGTTCTATTTCTGCTCGTGGCTGAGTGGACGTGGACAGCGCAGGAACTCACTAGAAAAGTGGAGGAAGCTGGGTGGCCGAGGCAGGCGGATCACGAGGTCAGGAGATAGAGACCATCCTGGCTCACACGGTGAAATCTCATCTCTACTAAAAAGACAAAAATTGGCGGGGTGTGGTTGTGCGCACCTGTAGTCCCAGCTACTAGGGAGGCTGAGGCAGGAGAATTGCTGGAACCCGGGAGGTGGAGCCAAGATCGCGCCACTGCACTTGCAACAGAGTGAGACTCCGTCTCAAAAAAAAAAAAAAAAAAAAAAGAAAAGAAAAGAAAAGTGAAGGAAAACTGCCAGTCCCCTGATTAGCTTGCCTTTTTGAAGAGAGAAGGGGAATTAGCATATGCTATTTAGTCTTTTTACAACACTTCTGTTGACTCAACCTGATATTCTTCTGTAAAATCCATCTGGAATGTTTACAGAAGGAACATGCTTTTTATGGAGTTATTAATGAACTGGCAGATTGACGCCATTCTAGTAATAGGATTTATTACCAAGGGTGGTAGTATTTTTCTCACAGGGCTTTGCTGTCTGCAGGTTAAATATTCACAGGCATATTTGCTGATTATATGACAATAGTCTATAATTCTTTCCCATTACACAGTTTAAGCATCCTTCTCTCACACCAATGTTTCAGAAGCAGTAAAGGATGCTGGCTACCAACTTTAGTCAGCCATTAGAGCTTAAACTGATGAAAACTGGCTTTCAGGTTGTGCATAATTAAATCGTCATATTTAAAATTCAAAAATACTTGTATTTTCTATGGGAAATGATATTATTTTAGTGACAAAAATGGAAAATTCCAAATTCTGAAGCTGAACGACACATAACGTCCACAGACATGTCCTTGAAATAAACAAGTGTGGGGGTGGTTAATTTTTTTGTTTGTGTATTTGTTTTGTTTTATTCTGAGACAGGGTTTCAGTCTTATCGCCCAGGCTGGAGTGCAATGGTGCATTCTTGACTCACTGCAACCTCCGTCAAAATTTCATGTCTGATGAATTCAAAGGAAATTCAACCTTTTTTCACAGAAAGGATAATTTAAATTTTTTTTTTTTTTGTCAATACTCTGAATAGTTCACCATACTATTGTAATTCAGGCTGGAAGAGTACAGCATGAATAGCAGGAAGCCATTGTGACTAACAACGAAGCCTGAGCAAAAACATATTAGGTTTCATTACCTCCCGTGGAACCAAATGTGGTAAGAGAAAGAACGAGAGCCATGACCTGGTAGAATCTACAAGGTAATTTTATTGGAAGTAAATACAACATGTATTTCTCACTCACAGACACACTTAGAACATGAACCTAAAACCCCAGGTGGCTGCAACTTCTGGGGCACAAGCCATAGCATAACACAGAAATAACCCGGACGGCAGGCAAGATGTTGCCAGCAGCACTCTGCCTGGAAGATGATCTCTTCCCACCCAAAGCTAAGACAGGCTCCTTAAACCTTCCTTTCTTGGGTTACTTGAAACTATACTCAACTAATGATGGAAAAAGAAGAAGCCATTTTGTGGTGCACGTGACGAGAAAGTAACAGTTTCTATGTTCGAGGAGTTTACAGGACAACTAGGAATAGAACTGGAACATAGAGAAAAAGCATCCTCACATTGTTCATGGATTCATGGCTTACTAAGCACTGAGTGCAGCAGCAGTCGGATCAGAAAACTTTGCAGAAGTCAGAATTCAGAAATTCAAATGCCTGGGTGATCAGGAGGTAAATAAAAAATAAAATCACAGCTGGGTGTTGTCCTAGTAAAAATGGGAGCCAGCCTGGGACTCCAGGCCTCGAGAGAGAACAGAGCTGCTCTGACCATGTTGTCAACTGTCGTTCTGTGGAAACGCTAGCCTACAGTCTCTGTTCTTTTAAGAGAAAAAAAACTTCATGTCGTGTAGAATATCCTACTATTTAAATGTTAACAAATAATTCACATTTTTAAGTTAAAGAATTGTATAGGACAAAATAACATGTGTCTTCAAGCAAATGTAGCCTGAGATGCTCTTGATCCCCAATTTCTGGAACCTGACTTTGTCTGAAACGTAAAGACCTAAGGACAGAAAAGCAATGAGAAAGTCTTAGCCCATTTGTGCTCCAATAACAGAAGACCTGAGACTGAACAGTTCTTAAAGAATAGAAATTTGTTTCTCACAGTTCTGGTGGCCGGTAAGTCCAAGATCAAGGTCCTGGCATTTGGTGCCCTAAGAGTCTGTCCTCCAGAGGGTAAAAATTATATGGCCTCTCATGGAAAAGGTGGAAGGTAAAAGGGGGAGAACTTCCTGGGTCAAGCCCTTTTATAAGTAGGCTAATCGCATTCTCAAGGGTGGGGCCTTCAGGACGCCATTACCTCTCAAAGGCCACATCTCCTGTTCTGTTGCCTGGGGATTATGTTTTAACATGAATTTTAGAAGGGACATAAATATTCATAGCATATCAGAGAAGTCTCTGCAATGGCCATAAAGACCATGAAATGAGGAGGAATAATTCTGGAAAAAACGGCACAGAAAAGAACCAAAGGAAGACGCAGAAATAGAATGAGGAAGGAGGAGGAACCAATGGAATTAAGATATAAGCATTTTCTGCAGCCACGCCTGAACCTGAATCCCACTGGCATGGCAGTGTGAACCGTGTAGTACTATTAGGCTTATACAGCATAGCATTTAATTGTTAAATATGTGTAAATGCATAATAATTGTAAACAACTTATGGTCCATCATGTAACATGAGATTAGTAAATTCAAACAAATCCTTTCTGTTAATCTCATAAAACCATAAATTAACAGCAAAAGCAGCTTCTGATATTTTTAAAGAGAGGAATATGATCTAGGTAAGCAGCCAATGAGCAATTGTAACCAATATTTGCTGTCTGGAGGGGCTGATCAGATAAAACCACCCCTGGTGGGATTCCGAGTAAGTAAGTAGGGCAGGATCTGTTCGGTCATCCCAAATGCTTCATGTGCAAGGCAGACATTGTAAAATTTAAGAACAATGGGGAAAGGTCCATGGCTTTTCATATCCAAAGTCATTTTTCATAAATCACTGCTGTATGATCTTCAAGACAATCCCATGTGCTTAAGGAAAGGTTATCTTTTGAAAAGAACATTCATATTTATACCTATTTTAATCAAGACATAGGAAGCTTTTATTTTAAACACACTATGAAGGTAGGCAATATGGGGATATAAAAATGCAAGTCTTTGGGAGTCTTAGAAAAACAGAAGGCTCAAATCTTGTTCTCAAGAAGTTTACAATCTAAGGTGAGAATTAAAACCAAAATTAAAGCTAAAAGCCAGGGCAGCAGGTCTGCATCATCTTGTGAGACTGTGCACCTGAGAGGGATGAACATGGATTTTGCTGATGGACAGGCAGGACTTGAAGCCATGGTGATGTGGCTAAGAGGAAACACAATGGCGGGTATGGACAAAGGGGTGATGGATCGGCATTGAGAGAGAAAAAGGCGAACAGTAGAGACAAGAGTGCCAACACTTACAAGAAGGGCAGCAGAAGACAGCACGATGGTTCGAAGGGAGTGCGATCAACAGGGGATTGTGTTTTAAGGGGACACACATCACAAGCATGTAAGCTATATGGATGATCCTATATTCTGGAAAGGCAGAAAATCATTGCTTTTTTTTTTTTTTTTTTTTCTAATTTTAAGTGCTGTGATACATGTGCAGTATGTGCAGGTTTGTTACACAGGTAAACGTGTGCCATGGTGGTTTGCCACACCTATCAACACATCACCTAGGTATTAAGCCCAGCATGCATTCGCCATTTTTCTCAATGCTCTCCCTTCCCCCACCCCACCACCTGACAGGCCCCAGTGTGTGGTGTTCCCCTCCCTGTGTCCATGTATTCTCATTTTTTTCAGCTCCCACTTATGAGTGAGAACATGACATATTTTGTTTTCTGTTCCTGTGTTAGTTTGCCAAGAATGATGGTTTCCAGCTCCATCCATGTCCCTGCAAAGGATATGATCTCATTCCTATTTGTGGCTGCATAGTATTCCATGGTGTATATGTACCACATTTTCTTTATCCAGCCTAAGGGAATCATTCTTGGAAGAAATCACCTGATTCAATGAGGAATGGTGACCTCCCCACCACAGCAAGTCCTGGCCTCTTCTCTCTTTATCAAAAGACAGGGTACAGGCTGGCAGGATAGTGCAGTCGGCCATGGAAAATTGAGGAAGTCCTTATGTGACTGCTTCTGTTTCGTGAATAAAGGGTGCTCTGAGCTTCTGAGATGACAGGGGAAGTTTGGCTATGTAGCTTTTGGGAAAGTTGATTCATGAAATATTTGATATGTGTGACAGTTCCCTGGGTATTTGGTCCATGGAAAGCCACAGGCTGGGTCAGATGTTCTTTTTCATCTGGAAACATCTGACCCAGCCTGTGGCCTTCCAGTGTCTTACTTATGAGACCATCACAGTGGCTATATCATCTCATCCTGAAAATTCTCCAACTCAGGTTTTGGAAGCCAAATTCAGGTCTTTTCCCAGAATGCTAAAAACTTTTCTTCACTGTTTAAAGAGGCTGACTAATGTTTAATAAGTTTGGGCAGATTTGTTAATAAGGAAACCTGGATTTGCTGCTGAAAACATGGAAGTAGGTGGGATCAGAAGATGGGCTACTGCCCTCCCCACAGGCAGGTGGAGCTCACTTCAGATCTGTTCTTCTCTGTGAATGTGGAGAAGGTTGTCGTTTGAGGAACCTCTAACAGTCCTTGCCATTGGCATTAGTCATCTAGGATGTGCAGAAAGAAGCAGTAGTATTTTCTTTCTTAATTCCTATGAACCTACACAGATAATTAAAAAAAAAAATTAAAGAGGGAATAGTTTTTGTTGTTGTTGTTGTTTTTGTTTTTGTTTTATTGTTTGTTTTTTGACAGAGTCTCCCTTGCCAGGCTGGAGTGCAGTGGCACAATCTTGGCCCACTGCAGCCTCCGCCTCCCTGGTTCAAGTGATTCTCCTGCCTCAACCTCGAGAGTAGCTGGGATTACAGGCACCTGTCACCACGCCCCGCCAATTTTTATATTTTTAGTAGAGATGGAGTTTCACCATGTTGGCCAGGATGGTCTCAATCTCTTGACCTCATGATCTGCCTGCCTTGGTCTCCCAAAGTGGTGGGATTACAGGCATTAGCCACCATGCCCAGGCTATTTATTATTATTATTTTTTTTTAAAGGAGTGGGCCGGGTGTGGTGGCTCATGCATGTAATCCCAGCACTTTGGGAGGTCGTGGAGGGCAGATCACGAAGTCAGGAGATCGAGACCATCCTGGCTAACACAGTGAAACCCCGTCTGTACTAAAAGTTAGCCAGGTGTGGTGGTGGGTACCTGTAGTCCCAGCTACTCGGGAGGCCGAGGCAGGAGAATGGTGTGAACCCAGGAGGCAGAGCTTGCAGTGAGCCGAGATCGCACCACTGCACTCCAGCCTGGGCAACAGAGTGAGACTCTGACTCAAAAAAATAAAAAAGAAAGAAAGAAAAGGAGTGAACTTTGGAATGTCAGAGGCATATCCCACCTATATCACCTACTGAATGTGTGACCTTGAACATGTTAACTAGCTCTTTTGAGCCAAGCATATATATCTTCCTGCTGAAAGAACAAATTTATAAGCATTGATGCAGACTAAGCATTCACACATGTGAATTTCCATCCCCTTTCTATCAATCAACTCATCTGTCAATGAAAAACTGATACATTCTTTGGAGAAAAGCACTTTTTAAATTTTAAAATATGGTTGAATATTTTAAAAGTTTTATGATTTTACCATAAACATTTTTAATGCAACTAATTCATGAGTGAATTTAAATAATTAAATGCTATATTTTCTACAGGACATAAAATCCAAAGTGCAAGACTCTTTATTGAAATAACAGTATGTATCTCCAAAGAATATCATTGCTTATGGCTTCTTGCTTTGCCTTACATTTATATTAATGTATACATTTATATATGCTTCTTTTTATATATTGTTTCTTTATACCAAACGATCATTGTTCTTTTGAATTTAACAACATATTTGGTTGAAGAACAAATTTTGAAGATTCAAACTACCTGAATTCAGGATTTGTGAAGCTACAGTAATCAACACAGTATGGTATTGGCATAAGGATCAAAAATGGATTTTTGTAACATAGTAGAAATTCTAGTATGGACCCATCACAAAGGGATCTTGACATTTCAACATGGAAAGGAAAGTCTTTCACCAAACAGTGCTGAAGAACAGAAAAAACTCAATCATAGAGGAAGATGAGCTCAGACCTTACCTCTTACACACTGAGAAAACATAAGAG
This sequence comes from Piliocolobus tephrosceles, assembly GCF_002776525.5. Taxonomy (NCBI): domain Eukaryota; kingdom Metazoa; phylum Chordata; class Mammalia; order Primates; family Cercopithecidae; genus Piliocolobus; species Piliocolobus tephrosceles. Next base: position 9,480 of record NW_022321330.1, on the reverse strand, counting down.
CTAAAACCATAATGCTCCTGGGAGAAAACGTGAGAGAACTTTATAACATCAGCGTAAGTAAATATTTTCTAGACAGGCACAAAAGCACCAACAGTAAATGGAAGAGAAATAACAAAACAACAGCAGCACATAAAAAGATGTTCCACATTATTAGTTATCAAAGAAAACAGTGAAAAAACAATGAGTGAAAGCCTTCCTAATGTTAAATAATACCGATAATATCAAGTAATGAATCATGAGTTTGTAGGACCTTTCACACATGAATGGGGAGAAGATAAAATGGTCCCACCACTTTAGAAAACCTGCGGTGTCTTAGGAAACTAAATACATGCCCTTTCTATGGCCCAGTCATGTCGTTTCTAGGTATTGAGAAATGAAAACATATGTCCACAGAAATACTTGTGCAAGAAGGTGTATAGCATTCTTATTCATAGTAACCCAATTTAAGAATTCAAACTTTTGTCAACAGAAAAATGGCTAAGCTGTAATTGTACAGAACACTTTTCAGAAATTTAAAAAAGTGAGTTGCTGACAAATGCAGAAGCATGGATGAGTCACAAAAATGTGTTGATCTAAGAAGCTGAACACAAATGGAAACATTTAGTATGACTTCATGATGATATAAATTAATATAGTTGTTGCCAGTAAGGGTTGAGAATTTGCTGGAATGAACCCTAGGGAGGAGTTTCTGGGGTGATAGAAATGCCCCCATCTTGATTGGGTTGCTGGTTATGGGGGTATATATTTATTAAAGCACATAGACTTACACATTTAAGATCTGTACATTTCATTGTATATAAATCTTACTTCAACTTTAATATATCATATACATTTTTGCATGTGAAGGCAAACACGTCAACTGCATTTGTTAAATCACTTTTTGAAGCATGCTCTAGTATTAATAACCTGAAATTGGTTGAAAATCCATGACTGTTAGGATTCTTTCCATATCTGATTCTATGGGTTTGGCACTGCTTTTGATTTGATTCATTCAGGAATTATGCTATCTTCTGATTTTTGTAACTGTGGAGTAGCATGCCCTATAAAAATTTACCTCCATTCTTGGGTCAGTTTTCTTCCAAGCATCTGGCGACACAAGAAATATGTAAATTCACTTGGCTTAAATATCCCCTCATCTTGTTGATATATTGGACTTGGCCTCAAGATGGTATTGGAAGACTAGTTCAACTGTACATTAGTGTTATATTTAGGGAAATGTGGTGGAAATCTGAGGTAAAGAATAGAAAGAGTTCACCAAAATATATTACTTAAGGTTAGCAACCCAACTAAAAGCTTCTGGGGAAGTGTGGTTGCTGGCCTGCCTTCAGCATGGATTTTTAAAGATGAAGGTTTGTTTGATTCCATGTGGTTTGGGTGAGGAGAGGAGCAAGAGACCAAGAGAAGATTAATAAAAGTGAGAATAAAATAGAAAATGCAAAGTCAGGGCCAGCTGCTTGCCAGTGTGAATGGAATTACAGTAATAACCTGGATGAGTTAGAAGCCAATGATAAAAGCACAATAAATTCCCAGGAAATTAGATTACTGAGAGAAGCAGTCAAAACTTAAAAGCTGGGTTTTTTTTTTTCTTTCTCCAAGATGGCAGAATAGAGGCTTTTAGCATGTCTCAGCCACTTGGAAATAGAGAGGCAGTGCATTGAGATGAATTCTGAGAGCTTTAATTCAAGAAGGAAAATGAGAATCCAGTGGAGTTGTGAAGGACACCCCAGAACCTGCGGACGAGAATGTGGTCAAACAGTCCCTGCGACAGCATCTGGCTGATCTCTGGGTATTCAGAGCACCCTGTCCCCTGGAACAGCAGACTGAGCCACTCTACCTTTCCAAGGCAGAGATCCTGGTGCAGGTGGACCCTTTCCACTCCAGACCCAGGCAGATCTCCAGGTCTCTAGAGCACTGACTCTCCAGGATTAGGCATTTAGATGCCCCAGATCTCCGTGCAGAGAACTTGGAGCCAAGGATATTTCAAAGCTCCATGCCTAGACACACCTCTGGGCACATGATGGTCACCCACTGAATTATCCTTCAGTGTTGGTGCTTTTGCCTGCCATTGGGAAATCTGTAGGTGGACTCTCCTGGTCTGGCCTCACCCATCTTGGTCTCCAGCCCTGGGGTTAGTTCAGACCAGAATGCAGCCAACAAACCCATTGCCTAAGTCAAAAAAGAGCTTCTCCCAGTAAACAAGGATAAAGTATATACCCAGCCATGTTGGCTCAAGTGATTCTTACCTATAAACACCATCAACTGGCTTGTAGGCCAAAGAGCACAGTGCAATATAAAATCTGCTGACAGAATTGCCTAAGGCTACAGGAGTAAAGTCAAAAGACCCTACACAATGCTCTACAGTCACATCCCCTGGAGTGGGGGTAGGGAGAAAAGGAAAAGGGAAACTATATATATTTTAAAGAAAGAAAGATAAAGAAAAAAATTCTACTCACATGAATATAATTACAAAACTCAACAGTGCCAGCATCTCTAGATAGAAGAAACCAGCACAAGAATTCTGGCAACATAAAAATCTAAATGTAGTTACACCACCAAAGGATCACACTAGCTCTTCAGCAGTTGTTAACCAACATGGAAACTAAGAAGTAACAGATAAAAAATTCTAGGCATGGATTTCAAGGAAGCTCAATGAGATCTAAGACAAGGTTGAAAATCAATGCAGAGAAACTTCTAAAGCCACCAAGGGAATGAAGGAAGAGATAAACATCTTAAAAGAAATCCATCAGAGCTTCTAGAATTGAAAAACTCACTTAAGGAATTTAAAAACACAATTGACAGCTTTATCAATAGAATAGACCAAGTAAAAGAAAGAATTTCAGAACTTGAAGACTGGTCTTTTGAACTAACTTGGTCAGACAAAAATAAAGAAAGATGATTTTTAAAAGATGAACAAAGCCTTTGAAAATATGTGGAATTATGTTAATCCACCAAATCTGCATATTATTGGCATTCCTGAGAAAGAAGGAGAAAATATAAACAACTGAAGAACATATTTAAGGAAATAACTCAAGAAACTTTCCATAATCTTGCTAAAGAGATAGACATCCAGATATGAGAAATACAGAGAACATCTGCAATATGTTATACAAAATGAACATCCACCAGAGCATATAGTCACTGGATTGTCCAAGATTAACATTAAAGAAAAAGTTGTTAAAGGCAGCTAGAAAAAAAGGTCAGATCATGTACAAAGGGAATCCTAATAGTCTAACAGAGGACTTCTCAGCAGAAACCTTACAAACCAGGAGAGATCAGAGGCCTATTGTCAGCATTCTTAAAGAAAATAAATTCCAACCAAGAATTTTATATCCTGTCAAACTAAACTTCATAAATGAAGAAGAAATAAAATATTTTCCAGAAAAGCAAGTGCTAAGGGAATTGGTTACCACTAGACCAGCCTTCCAAGAGATCCTTAAGGGAGTTCTAAACATGGAAATGAAAGAACAATACCTGCTACCACAAAAATACACTTAAGTACAGAGCTTACCAACCTCATAAAGCAACCACACAATAGAAAGTACAAAGCAATCAGCTAACAACTTTACAATGGGATCAAAACCTCACATATCAACATTAACTTTGAATGTAAATGGTCCAAATGCCCGGCTTAAAAGGCACAGAGTGGTAAGTTAGATTAAAAAATAAAACAAAACAAAACAAAAAACTAAAACTAAAACCAAGATGCATCTATCTGCTTTCTTTGAGAGACCCACATCACGTGTAATGACTCTGATAGGCTCAAAGTAAAGGGTTAGATAAAAATCTACCACAAAAATGGAACACACACAAAAAATATTGTATCACACAAAACAGACTTTAAGCAAAACTATAGTTATAAAAGACAAAGAATGGCATTACCTAATGATATGCTGTTCAATTCAATAAGAAGACTCAACTATCCTAAATATATATGCAACATTAGAGTACCAAGAGTATCCAACATTAGAGTACCCAGATTCATAAAACAAGTACTTCTGAATCTACAAAAAGACTTACAAAGCCACACAGTAATAGTGAGGTACTTCAACATTCCACTGACAGCATTAGATAGATTATTAAGACAAAAAACTAACAAACTAACAAAGGTATTCTGGACTCAAATTTGACACTTGACCAATTGTGCCTAATAGACATCTACAGAATATTCCACCCATCAAACACAGAACATACATTCTTCTCATCTATACACGGAATATGATCCAAAATCGATCAAACCACAAGCTTGACCGCAAAGGAAGTCTCAATAAACTAAAAAAAAAAAAAAAAAAGAAAAAAGAACAAAACAAAACAGAAATCATATCAACCACACTCATGGACCACAGTGGAATAAAAATAGAAATCAGTACCAAGTAGATCTCTCAAAACTGTGTAATTACAGGGAAATTAAGCAACTTGCTCCTGAATGACTTCTGGGTAAACAATGAAATTAAGGTAGAAGTAAAAGGAATCATTGAAATAAATGAATACAGAGACATAGCATATCAAAAGCTATGGTATGCAGGAAAAACAGTATTAAGAGGAAAGTTTATCGTGCTAAACACATATTTTAAAAAGTTAGACACATCTCAAACTAATGATCTAACATCACATCTAGAGGAACTAGAAAAATGAGAACAAACTAACCCCAAAGCTAGCAAAAGAAATGAAATAACAAAAACCAGAGCAGAACTGAATGAAATTGAGACCCCAAAACCATATAAAGAATCAATGAAACAAAAAATTGGTGTTTTTGAAAGTTTCTCCAAAAGGAAATGATGTTTATTCAGGAATATGCACGTCATATTAAACTATGTGTGTATTCAGGAAAGTAAAGGAAGATGAAAGTTTTTAAAGAAATAAATGAGTAGAATTGCATAATTGTTTTGGTATAAGCACGCCTTAGCCTACCTTAGCCCACCTCTGCCCTACCATGTGTGGGTTCTATCCATGGGTGACTTTCTCCTAGGCAAAGCTTGGATTCTATGCAAGCAATACAAAGAGAAGGGCCAATGTGCAATTTTTTAAATAAGTTTATAGATTTTACCTTTAACTACTACATAGTTTTATGTATAAAATTTTCAGCAGAATGAGAACCAGTGGTTAATAGCAACTTGAACACCCAAGGAAGCATTTATTTCTCAGGAGGACTATTCTGCAAGATCACTGACAACTCAAGTTCTTGATTCTCTATCCTAGATGCCATCCTGGTGTGGCTCTAAGGAACCAGTCTGTCCTCACCCCTGTTGATATGCTTTCCAGGGTTCTGCAGCTCTCTGACACATGAAGTAAAAGTGTTACTGAGAGCTGCAGTTGCTTCTGTTCCCTAAGAAAGCTGAAATGCTTCATGAGAAAAGGAAATGTCCACGCCACTCCTTCCACATTCTGATGCTGGGGAATGCTGGGAGGACAGCTCTTCATGGAAAAGGGCACACCAAGCGTCTTTGAATATAGGGAAAGAAGCAACCTGGGACTGAGTATGGAGCGTAGACTAGATGGGTTTTATTTGCTCCATGTAACAACAGAGAGGAAATTGGAGAATTATAAAAGGAAGAAAGAAGGGAGCTTTGAAAGAGGACGCTGGCTGTGACCAGTGGAAGAGGGACTAAAAGGTTTTTTACAACAAGAATGTAAAATATTCTATTTTAATTTATTTACACTAGTGCATTGTAAATCTTCTTCCCAACTCTTCCACAATCTTCCAAGAACTCCATCCACAAGCCTATGCATACTTCTCAATGCTGTCCTAGCTGATGCCTGAGCCTGAATAAATAGAAGTGGAACCTACCCTCTGCTTTTGAGTCCCTGCATATAGAACCAGAGAAGTTGACTGAAACTGGATGGAGCTCGGGCCAGAAGTGACCAATTAAAATATACTTAACTTCTTAAGGAGGCAGGCTGGGAAAAGCTCTACCCAAGCTGACCAAAGCTTCAAAGGGCCAGGTGGTTCTCAAGAGGCAGCGTACCAATAAAAGTTCAACTTAGTGCTGATCATCAGAGAAGTGCAAGATAAAGCAAGTACTTTTGACTTATCAAAGTCAGGAAGAACATTTTAGTGATAGTATCAAGTATGAGTGTGAGTGAAGGGCAGAGAGGACAGAGCCCAGTTCTACTTGGCTGCTGAAAGTGTAAATTTGCAACTTTGTAAAAAGAATTGGGTAATGTGTATAAAAAATCTTAAACATAACTGTGTGTGTTAACTTGGGAATGGTAAATTAGCTACAGAACAGAGAATCACTTAAAATCTGTGGGCATTCTTACATTTTACAGAATTATTTATAAGAACAAAAATAGATATACTCTAAATGTTTAATAAAGGAAATTGATTAAAATACTCATTTTGCAAGAACACAAAATTTCCCTTCTGTCCTTCCCTCTCCTCTCTTCTCCCCTTATCTCTCCACGTGTACATGTATATGAGAGTGCATGTATACACTCACACTCATGAACAGTATTCTATTTTGGAAAATATTAAACATATTCAAAAGTTTATTTTTAAAAGTTGGGATCACCAGACGTTTTATGGAAGAATATTTAATTGTTAAGTAAAAAGGACAGGTTATATTCCAGAGAGACCAGTAATACATTACAGCATGTAATTGTATCCACAGTATGAGATTATGGGAGATTTGCATATTCTTTATCTTTTTTCTGTATCTTCCAAATTTTCAAAAATTATCCTGTACTGTTTTTCCACTTATCAATAAATCAAGTAAACACATCAGACTCAGGCACAAAAGAGAATTCGGAGTAGTATTGCTGACTTTATTCTTTAGATCATTAAAAAAAGCTTTTTAGACTTTTTTATCATGTTTAATTTTTAATTTTTAATTTGTTTTTAGAGATGGAGTCTCACTATGTTTCCCAGGCTGGTCTTGAGCTCCCGGGCTCAAGTGAGCCTCCCATCTTGACCTCCCAAAGTGCTGGGATTACAGGCATGAGTCACCACAATGGTCTTTTTTGTCATATTTAAATGCTCACTTTACGAAGAAATGGAATGTGAACCTTAAGAGAGAAGTGAAGTTTGACTTAATACAAGACTGACTGAACCTCAGGCTTTCACTTGATCAATCATATTTTGGGACAGTGTGCAGTTTCAAGAAACACAAATGCAAAGAAAATCTAAGGGAAATGCACTGTGGACATATTTTCTATTCCAAATCTAATATGTTCTGACCTCACTAGCAGGCTGCATTTTAAAAAGGAGAAATACTTGTGTATAAAGTAATCTTTATTTTTCATAATCAAAAGAATGTCTGTTTTATTTCAGACTATCCTAACCCACACTTACGGTCTACAGCTAACCGAGGAAACCCTGGAAACAGGAGGAGGAGGAGAAAAGAAGAAACAGCTGCCTTGGGATTACAGAGTAAAGAAAATAAAGGCGGACACCAAGGCAAAGACCTGTGCCTCCTCTTGCACAGTAAGCATTTCCTTCAGCAATCAACTAATGTTTAAATAAAATTATTTAAGGCAGTTGATCTCCATTTATTCAGCCTTCTCTCTAAAATGGTTTTTATTCTGGGATCTCATTAAGTCACATGAACAGCTGCACCAAGTTGTTATGGCAACAGGAATTTTAAAGGTAAATTAATTTTGCTACAAGGTGTTATTAAGACCAGGTAAGGGTGGCCTTGAATAATAATGGCTCCTCTCTGCTCTGCAGAGCATGACAGCTCCCATTGAGCTGCAAGAGCTGCAATGGAAGAGAAACATCCTTGATTTATTGTCATCTCTTAACAATTCTTATAGGAAATGTGACCATAAATTGTGTTGGTTTTATTGCAAATTTGTATATCCCACTTTTAATCCTCCATAAAATTATAGATTGAAGGAGTTCTTCAGCTCATCAGTCCATTGGTTTCTGATGAACTTATACAGGAGAAACTACCAGTTACACAGTTTCCCTCGTGAAATGACAATATATTCCTAGAGAGCTTTATGTTATGGAAAAATGTGACCTTTTGATTTTAGAGAAAAAAGTTGGAAACAGTCTCAAACCTAAATTCACATTACATCTAAGTGAGCATGCAGATGAAAAAAAATTCAGCAAGTGGCTTCTAAATTGGGATCAGAGGGAAAGAAGCTCTGAGTTTCATCTGCACAAGTCCTACAAAACTGTTCAAATTTTGGATTCCCTACGTTTGTATTTTCCAGTGCCTGTTTTTGTTTGTTAGTTTTGTTTTGTTTTTGTTTTCGTTTTGACTTTTAACACTAGTCCTAGAAAAGTCTTCCATGGTCAAGTAATTATGGGCTATCATTCATACCATAGGTCACAGAGCAATTTAGCAGGTGAGAAGCCCTGCCAAGTCCTGCTAAAAAGAACTCATCTTGATTGTTTTTAATCCAATATTTTACAGACACTTTTTGGCATGGAATGTTTTTTAAATATGTCCTTAGTTTTCAGTAAAATTTATTGACATCAGGAGGACCTACTTTGAGAAATGCTCCTTAGATTAAAATCTTGAGGTCAAAATTACTGAGAGCTAAACATGGCTCCTATACTTGAAAAATCACTTCAAGTTGAGGAATATCTGTTTTCCTTTAACTGCATTCTAATGCTAATAGGCCTGTTACCTCTTCTGCTCCTTCTTTTAAATTTTGCATTATGTGTCAAACACTAACCTAACAGTTTTGCATGAGCGATTTGATAGAGTCTGACCACATCCTCTCTACTGGTGCAAAACACACATGTGTGCTTACATGTTCAGGGCACATATGCATGCACATGCACATACATGCACCAACACATGCCCGCATATATATTCCAAGAAGAAAAAGTGGTGGAAAAAATGGCCACTCTGTTTATTTTCAAGCAGTGTGTTTCAGTATAAAGAAAAAACTCATCACTAACCCTGCAAGAGTTCTATAAGATAGCAATCTGAAATTTCTGGGAGTGAAGCTGAAACAATAAAGAAGGCAGCAGAGCAAGTGAGATGGTTGAGATGCAAGGGGAGGGATCAAAACATGGTGCCCTCTTTCTCTGTAAAAGACTGATGAAATCCACACAGGGCTTGGCACCTGGCTGGCAGGGGCAGATAAATGGTTTGTAAACTTTCATAGAGACATCACCAGCAGGAATCTAGCCAAAACCAAGCAAACAAAAACAAAAAGACAAAAAAGAGTAGTGTGACATTTTCCTTCCTTCACGGACATGTTGGTTCAGGATTTCGAATCCATTTTTCTTAAAATCTGTCCAGGTCATCTGTCCTTATTAAAATGTAGACTCAGCATATTATACATCTGAAGGAAAAACTAATTTGAAAAACTGACTTGAACAAGCATGAAACCAGTAATAGAAAATTATTTCCCATGAGATTCCTTAAAGAACTAAAAGTAGATCGATCTACCATCCCACTCCTGGGTATCTACCCAGAAGAAAAGAAGTCATTATATGAAAAAGATACTTGCACAAATACGTTTACAGCACCACAATTGGCAATTGCAAAAATATGGAACCGGCCCAAATGCCCATCAATCAAC
>NW_022321329.1:205-2408 GCF_002776525.5 Piliocolobus tephrosceles | reverse complement strand
ATTGGTCTGTTTAGAATTTCTATTTCTTGGTCAGGCACAGTGGTTCACGCCTGTAATCCCAGCACTTTGGGAGGCCAAGGTGGGTGGATCACCTGGGGTTAGGAGTTTGACCAGCCTGGTCAACATGGTGAAACATTGTCTCTACTAAAAATACAAAAATTAGCCGAATGTGGTGGTGTCCACCTGTAATCCCAGCTACTTTGGAGGCTGAGGCAGAATAGCTTGAACCCAGAAGGCAGAGGTTGTAGTGAGTGGAGATGGCACCACTGCACTCCAGCCTGGGCAATGGAGTGAGAACCTGGCCCAGAAAAAAAAAAAAAAAAAAATTTAAATTCCTGATTCAGCCTTGGTCTATTGTAATGTTTCTAGAAACATATCAATTTCTCCAAGGTTATTTTGTTTGTTGGCATTTAATTGTTCACAGTAGTCTCTTACGATCAATATTATTTCTGTGGCATCAATTGTAACATCATTTTTATTTCATTTTAGCTTTTGAGTCTTCTCTTTTTCCTAGTCTAGCTAAATGTTTTTCAAATTTGTTTATATTTTTGGAAAAACAGTTCAGTTTCTTTGATCTTTTAAAATTGTTTTCTATTTTCTATCTTTTCTCTCTAATCTTTATTCCTTGCTTTCTTCTGCTAGCTTTTCACTTTGTTTTTTTTTAAATTGATATAACATATTTTTCATACTTAATTGGTATATATTAATATTTTTTACATGCACAAAGTGTGTAATGATCAAGTCAGGGTATTTGGGGAATCTATCACTTTGAGTATTTATTCTTCCTATGTGTACATCATATTTCAAATCCTCTCTTCTAGCTACTTTGAAATATGAAGTACATTTTTGGTGACTATATCACCCTACTCTGCTATGAAATATCGGGGCTTATCTCTTCTATCAAACTATTTCTTTATATCCACCAGTAAACTTATATTTATATTTCGCTCCCATCCACACAAACTCCATGGCCTCTGATATCTATGATTCTCTTCTCTATCTCCATGAGATCAATATTTTAGCTCCCACATGTGAGTGAGAACATGTAGTATCTATTTTTCTGTGCCTGGCTTATCTCCCTTAACATAATGACCTACAGTTCTATCCATGTTGCTACAAATGACATGATTTTATTTTCTTCATGCTGAATAGTATTTCATTGTGTACATATACCACATTTTCTTTATCTGTTCATCCATCCAATAAACACTTCAGTTGATTTCTTACCTTTGTTATTATAAATAGTTTGAAGAGATAAACATGCAAGTGCAGGTACCCCTTTGATATACAGATTTCTTTTCATTTGGATAAGTACCTAGCAGTGGAATTTCTAAATCACATGCTGGTTCTATTTTTAGTTCTTTGAGAAATCTTCATACTGTTAACCATAGTGGTTGTACTAATTTATATTACCAACAACAGTGTATAAGAGTTCTTTCTTCTCCACATGCTCACTAGCATGTTACTTTTTATCTTTTTAGTCATAGCCATCCTAACTGAGGTAAGGTGATATCTTATTGTAGTTTTGATTTGTATTTCCCTGATGATTAGTTATGCTGAGCATTTTTTCATGTGCCTGTTGTTAAACTGAAATTTGACCTGAGAAAATCTTCATATACCATACTTGAGTCTTTATGGGCTTCATACATTCAGGTGCTTTAATGTTTGGTGCATATATGCTTATAATTATTGCAACTTACTGACTGACCCTTTTATAATTTTATATTGACCTTCTTTGTTTATTGTGCCATTTTTGACTTAAAATCTATTTTTTCTGATGTACATATAAATTGTTTACCATTTGCATAGAGTATATTTTTCTATTACTTCACCTTCAGCTTATGTGTGTGTGTAAACAAAAGTGCATCTCTTACAGACAACATGTAGTAACATCTTGTTTTTTTTCAAATCTAGTCATCTAGTGTATTTTTTATTGAGGAATTTAATCCATTAAATTTAAAGTGGTTGCTGATGGAGAATAACTTATTATTGTCATTTTTAATTGAACACATTTGAACAATTAAACATTTTTTAATTGTTTTATGTTTGTCTTGTTATTTTGTCCCTCTCTTTCTCTTGTTGTCTTTCTTTGTAATTTGTTGATTTTTGTAGTGAAATACTTTGAATTTTTTTTATATTCCAAGAGGTATATAAAGGAATATAAAGGTGTATATATATATATATATATATGTATGTGTGTGTG
>NW_022321329.1:0-105 GCF_002776525.5 Piliocolobus tephrosceles | reverse complement strand
GTCCTGGGCTTTACTTTGTTCATAAGTTTTGCTTACAGATTCAATTTTATTACTAATCATTGGTCTGTTTAGAATTTCTATTTCTTGGTCAGGCACAGTGGTTCA
>NW_022321328.1:2303-2408 GCF_002776525.5 Piliocolobus tephrosceles | reverse complement strand
TGAACCACTGTGCCTGACCAAGAAATAGAAATTCTAAACAGACCAATGATTAGTAATAAAATTGAATCTGTAAGCAAAACTTATGAACAAAGTAAAGCCCAGGAC
>NW_022321328.1:0-2203 GCF_002776525.5 Piliocolobus tephrosceles | reverse complement strand
CACACACACATACATATATATATATATATATATACACCTTTATATTCCTTTATATACCTCTTGGAATATAAAAAAAATTCAAAGTATTTCACTACAAAAATCAACAAATTACAAAGAAAGACAACAAGAGAAAGAGAGGGACAAAATAACAAGACAAACATAAAACAATTAAAAAATGTTTAATTGTTCAAATGTGTTCAATTAAAAATGACAATAATAAGTTATTCTCCATCAGCAACCACTTTAAATTTAATGGATTAAATTCCTCAATAAAAAATACACTAGATGACTAGATTTGAAAAAAAACAAGATGTTACTACATGTTGTCTGTAAGAGATGCACTTTTGTTTACACACACACATAAGCTGAAGGTGAAGTAATAGAAAAATATACTCTATGCAAATGGTAAACAATTTATATGTACATCAGAAAAAATAGATTTTAAGTCAAAAATGGCACAATAAACAAAGAAGGTCAATATAAAATTATAAAAGGGTCAGTCAGTAAGTTGCAATAATTATAAGCATATATGCACCAAACATTAAAGCACCTGAATGTATGAAGCCCATAAAGACTCAAGTATGGTATATGAAGATTTTCTCAGGTCAAATTTCAGTTTAACAACAGGCACATGAAAAAATGCTCAGCATAACTAATCATCAGGGAAATACAAATCAAAACTACAATAAGATATCACCTTACCTCAGTTAGGATGGCTATGACTAAAAAGATAAAAAGTAACATGCTAGTGAGCATGTGGAGAAGAAAGAACTCTTATACACTGTTGTTGGTAATATAAATTAGTACAACCACTATGGTTAACAGTATGAAGATTTCTCAAAGAACTAAAAATAGAACCAGCATGTGATTTAGAAATTCCACTGCTAGGTACTTATCCAAATGAAAAGAAATCTGTATATCAAAGGGGTACCTGCACTTGCATGTTTATCTCTTCAAACTATTTATAATAACAAAGGTAAGAAATCAACTGAAGTGTTTATTGGATGGATGAACAGATAAAGAAAATGTGGTATATGTACACAATGAAATACTATTCAGCATGAAGAAAATAAAATCATGTCATTTGTAGCAACATGGATAGAACTGTAGGTCATTATGTTAAGGGAGATAAGCCAGGCACAGAAAAATAGATACTACATGTTCTCACTCACATGTGGGAGCTAAAATATTGATCTCATGGAGATAGAGAAGAGAATCATAGATATCAGAGGCCATGGAGTTTGTGTGGATGGGAGCGAAATATAAATATAAGTTTACTGGTGGATATAAAGAAATAGTTTGATAGAAGAGATAAGCCCCGATATTTCATAGCAGAGTAGGGTGATATAGTCACCAAAAATGTACTTCATATTTCAAAGTAGCTAGAAGAGAGGATTTGAAATATGATGTACACATAGGAAGAATAAATACTCAAAGTGATAGATTCCCCAAATACCCTGACTTGATCATTACACACTTTGTGCATGTAAAAAATATTAATATATACCAATTAAGTATGAAAAATATGTTATATCAATTTAAAAAAAAACAAAGTGAAAAGCTAGCAGAAGAAAGCAAGGAATAAAGATTAGAGAGAAAAGATAGAAAATAGAAAACAATTTTAAAAGATCAAAGAAACTGAACTGTTTTTCCAAAAATATAAACAAATTTGAAAAACATTTAGCTAGACTAGGAAAAAGAGAAGACTCAAAAGCTAAAATGAAATAAAAATGATGTTACAATTGATGCCACAGAAATAATATTGATCGTAAGAGACTACTGTGAACAATTAAATGCCAACAAACAAAATAACCTTGGAGAAATTGATATGTTTCTAGAAACATTACAATAGACCAAGGCTGAATCAGGAATTTAAATTTTTTTTTTTTTTTTTTTCTGGGCCAGGTTCTCACTCCATTGCCCAGGCTGGAGTGCAGTGGTGCCATCTCCACTCACTACAACCTCTGCCTTCTGGGTTCAAGCTATTCTGCCTCAGCCTCCAAAGTAGCTGGGATTACAGGTGGACACCACCACATTCGGCTAATTTTTGTATTTTTAGTAGAGACAATGTTTCACCATGTTGACCAGGCTGGTCAAACTCCTAACCCCAGGTGATCCACCCACCTTGGCCTCCCAAAGTGCTGGGATTACAGGCGTGAACCACTGTGCCTGACCAAGAAATAGAAATTCTAAACAGACCAAT
>NW_022321327.1:0-1572 GCF_002776525.5 Piliocolobus tephrosceles | reverse complement strand
GGGAACAGGTCCAGTGGTGTTTCCCTGCAGTGGCGTTGAACCAGTGTCCGCTGCATTCGAGGGGCCTCAGATGGAGCTGCTGTCTGAGTCCAGGGCCCCGGTGAGTGAGTGAGACTCATAGTTGGGGTGGAAAGGTGCTCAAGTAATGAGAGGCTTTTTTTTTTTTTTTACAGTAGATTCACTGTGTCGGTCTGGGACATTCCCCCTGTGAGTGGGAGGTACCTAGAAGATCAAAATCATTTCTCTAGCACGTTGTCCATTTCACATCACTCAGTTGCAATGTGACGTCACCGATCCCCATTCTATGCCCATAACAGCCCCGTGAGAAAACAATAAGAATTATAGCAAGATGAAGGCCAACGTTTACTGAGTGCTTACTATGTGCCGGCACTGGTTCTAAGAGCTGTGCATGTACCAATTCATTGGATCCTGGTAACTCTATGAAATGTACAAGCACTTTTTTCTATGTGACACATAGATCGAAGAGTCGGAGTGACCTGCCCAAGGTCCACAGCCAGCAAGTTCAGCAGTTGGGACTTGAGCTTGGGTCCACTGACTACCTAGCCCCCAGTCTAAACCGTTAGGCCCTACTGCTCTGGAAACTTCTTCTGGTTTCCTGATGGCAAAACTGGGACCCAGATGGTTCTAGTGGATTTGCAGATACTACATGGTTCACCAGAGGCCCAGGCTGGGAGGCACACTATCGCATCCTCCTGGAGACTCTGGCCCCAAGCTGCAAACTCCAATGCTGATGCTACAGTTCCATGTGCCCGTGGATACGTCGCTGAGCGAGGAACACAGGGCGACATGAAAGGAACACGCTCGGCCTTGACAGGCCCAGTCCCGGCCGGCGCTCACTTGGAGGCAGTTGAAAGGAAAACTGTGATAAGGAGCTGCTTTATCACGCCTCTTGACAGGCCGGGCTTCCTCCCTTCTGTGGCGTGAGCCTTAAACCTCTTCCAAGTCGCCTGGCATGGAGCCCTGGCCGCCTCCTGCTCCCCCAAGGGCTGGAGCAGGGAGCCCATTAGCCAGTGGGAGTGGGAGCGGGCCTGGGGGGCGGGTGCCAGCCCTTTGAAGCCGTGCAGAGGGCTCCGCACAGCCCCTTATCTTGGCTGGTGGTGTTCCTCCGCCGGAAAAGGGAAGCACAGAGAGGAAAAGCTTTCCCCTGTGGCTTTTGTGTTTGGTTCGCATTAAATGAGGCCGGGCGGGGTTTTTGTTGTTTGTTTTCCAACTTTTCAGCGAAAGGATGATGGATGACGCTTAGTGCGGCGGGTGCCTGCTTCTCTGGGATGGCGTGCCCCTGTCATGCTGCACTCACGCACACTCCTGTCTGTTGATTGCGCAGTCTCCTCTGTGTCTTCTCTAGAAGTCGGGGGGCTGCCCAGGTCGTCCTGAGCACAGTGGCAGGGTGCGGCAGGGCTCAGTGGTGCCAGGGGGTGGAGGCTGTGAATCCATTCACTCTGAGGCCCTGGCAGCCAGGGACCTTGTCTAGACAGGAAGATGTGTGTGATGGGATTTAAAGATGAGGCTCTCCCTCCTGCTGGGACGAGAAGGCTCTGGGAGCCTTGGGGC
>NW_022321326.1:0-1572 GCF_002776525.5 Piliocolobus tephrosceles | reverse complement strand
GCCCCAAGGCTCCCAGAGCCTTCTCGTCCCAGCAGGAGGGAGAGCCTCATCTTTAAATCCCATCACACACATCTTCCTGTCTAGACAAGGTCCCTGGCTGCCAGGGCCTCAGAGTGAATGGATTCACAGCCTCCACCCCCTGGCACCACTGAGCCCTGCCGCACCCTGCCACTGTGCTCAGGACGACCTGGGCAGCCCCCCGACTTCTAGAGAAGACACAGAGGAGACTGCGCAATCAACAGACAGGAGTGTGCGTGAGTGCAGCATGACAGGGGCACGCCATCCCAGAGAAGCAGGCACCCGCCGCACTAAGCGTCATCCATCATCCTTTCGCTGAAAAGTTGGAAAACAAACAACAAAAACCCCGCCCGGCCTCATTTAATGCGAACCAAACACAAAAGCCACAGGGGAAAGCTTTTCCTCTCTGTGCTTCCCTTTTCCGGCGGAGGAACACCACCAGCCAAGATAAGGGGCTGTGCGGAGCCCTCTGCACGGCTTCAAAGGGCTGGCACCCGCCCCCCAGGCCCGCTCCCACTCCCACTGGCTAATGGGCTCCCTGCTCCAGCCCTTGGGGGAGCAGGAGGCGGCCAGGGCTCCATGCCAGGCGACTTGGAAGAGGTTTAAGGCTCACGCCACAGAAGGGAGGAAGCCCGGCCTGTCAAGAGGCGTGATAAAGCAGCTCCTTATCACAGTTTTCCTTTCAACTGCCTCCAAGTGAGCGCCGGCCGGGACTGGGCCTGTCAAGGCCGAGCGTGTTCCTTTCATGTCGCCCTGTGTTCCTCGCTCAGCGACGTATCCACGGGCACATGGAACTGTAGCATCAGCATTGGAGTTTGCAGCTTGGGGCCAGAGTCTCCAGGAGGATGCGATAGTGTGCCTCCCAGCCTGGGCCTCTGGTGAACCATGTAGTATCTGCAAATCCACTAGAACCATCTGGGTCCCAGTTTTGCCATCAGGAAACCAGAAGAAGTTTCCAGAGCAGTAGGGCCTAACGGTTTAGACTGGGGGCTAGGTAGTCAGTGGACCCAAGCTCAAGTCCCAACTGCTGAACTTGCTGGCTGTGGACCTTGGGCAGGTCACTCCGACTCTTCGATCTATGTGTCACATAGAAAAAAGTGCTTGTACATTTCATAGAGTTACCAGGATCCAATGAATTGGTACATGCACAGCTCTTAGAACCAGTGCCGGCACATAGTAAGCACTCAGTAAACGTTGGCCTTCATCTTGCTATAATTCTTATTGTTTTCTCACGGGGCTGTTATGGGCATAGAATGGGGATCGGTGACGTCACATTGCAACTGAGTGATGTGAAATGGACAACGTGCTAGAGAAATGATTTTGATCTTCTAGGTACCTCCCACTCACAGGGGGAATGTCCCAGACCGACACAGTGAATCTACTGTAAAAAAAAAAAAAAAGCCTCTCATTACTTGAGCACCTTTCCACCCCAACTATGAGTCTCACTCACTCACCGGGGCCCTGGACTCAGACAGCAGCTCCATCTGAGGCCCCTCGAATGCAGCGGACACTGGTTCAACGCCACTGCAGGGAAACACCACTGGACCTGTTCCC
>NW_022321325.1:0-1874 GCF_002776525.5 Piliocolobus tephrosceles | reverse complement strand
CCCAAAGAACTAGGGCTCTGACTTCAGTCCCCTGGAGAGAGCTGTCCATCTCTAATTCAGGATTGTAAGGACCAGACCACTCTATCCCTGGGACTCTGTCTTGATGTGAAAAATCTTACAACTATCTGCCTCTTTGGTTGCACACAATAGACTGAGGTGTGACGTGCAACTCAGCTGATGAAATCCACGAAGCCAAAGTCTCCTGACTTCTGGGTCTTGGAGACTGGCTGGGCACATGTATTGTCTGCATGTGAGTGTGAGTGAGGGTGGGGTGGGAACACTGCAGAGAGAGGAGCTGTGTGCACTGAGTGAGCATGGAGGCACGTAGTCCCTACCCCCCTTCATGTATCCCATCTGGGCAGGTGGAAGAGGAAGTGAATAAGAGGGGCCGTTCTGGATGGTTCTGCTCTGTTTGCTTTTACCATAGCCCAGTTCACACCCCTTCATGCATGCAAGGGCACAAGAGTCATTGGGGAACTTTCCATCCTCTCCCGTGCTAAAGACTTTTTTCCCCAGCAGAGATTCTTCCCAACAGAGAACCCAGATGGGGTCTTTGTCTCCCCAGGTTCCAAGCTAAAGGGATAATTTCCCATTCTGCCTGGTAGGCAGGATCATTTGTGGCATATCAGGGATGGAAGGGGCTGTTGAGACTCTCTTCCCAGCCTCCGTGAGGAAAACGGCCCAGAGGAGAAAACAACTGCCCCACGTCCTCTTGGCT
Source organism: Piliocolobus tephrosceles (assembly GCF_002776525.5). Classification (NCBI taxonomy): domain Eukaryota; kingdom Metazoa; phylum Chordata; class Mammalia; order Primates; family Cercopithecidae; genus Piliocolobus; species Piliocolobus tephrosceles. The sequence goes on along the minus strand of NW_022321325.1, from coordinate 1,156 downwards.
GGCCACCCCAGCAAGACCTGAGGCCAGGGTCCCAGGATCCCCAGTCGGGACGCAGTGTCCGGCTACTTGCCCATGCAGCCTCAGCAGGCCTGGTCTTGCCCCTGCTTGTCCAGGCCTCTCTGGCCACCCTGCCAGGTAGGTCTTATGTGCACTCACCTTGTCCCGGCGGGGCTTGCTAGGTGGAAGCGGCAACGTGTTGCTGCCCAAGAGCCCCAGGTTCAGACATGTCTGCGTACGGCACCTGCGTCTCTCCTCCTCTTCCCATGACCAAACTATAGGTCCAGTTTCTCAGGGGACACCTCGATGTTGAGGGAATACCAGATGATCCAGAGCAGTAGGCTGAAAGCCAGGATCAGGGCACCTGTGTAGACGAAGAAGTCCCAGTAACTCAGGGAGGCCAAGATCCCCAGCAGCAAAAGGATCAGGCCGACCGCATCCAGCAGGAGGGCGAGGATCAGGAAGAGCACACAGCGCCCCGGATGGCATCTTCCCCACAAACTCCCCAGGAGCATTGCCCAGGAGGAGCGGGAGGAGCCCAGCTGCACTCCCGGGGGTGATTTGCATGGGAGGGTGGCAGTCCTGCCTGCTGCTGCCTTCTCTGCCTGCTGGGTGTGAGCAAATGAGCCAGCCGGCACGTCTTGGAGCCACAAGGAAGTACACGTGGGTCTACCTTTATGAGGACGGCAGCCAGTGGGGCAGGATATTTCTTAACTGTTTCATGGCTCAGGAATGATCTGGACCCAAACAGCCTGACGTCATTGTTAATTGGGCTGGTCATTGCTGGCATCAACAGTCCACGTGGCAGAGGAGTCAGGGTGCCCTTGGATGCCTCTGCCAAGTCGGTGGTCCCGTGATTCTGGGGGAGGGGCTGTTCTGTGCCTTGTTCTCTAACCTGGGAGCCAGAGAGCCTGAGTGCCCTGTTTCTGAGACACAGCTGCTTTTTCTAGTATAGTCGGGTGGTGTGGTGGAGTTTCCATTCCTCTTCACCTCTCTGCCCTGCTCTCTTCCTTGGGGAGAAAGGTTTTATGTAAAGGACACAGACAAGAGTTTGTAACATCAATCGATTTTGAAGTGTTGCTGTAAGAATTGGTCCATATTAGCAAGAAAAGGTTTGCCTTCTTGTAGAGTCCTCACTCTGCAGACAGAAGGATCTGAG
>NW_022321324.1:0-1874 GCF_002776525.5 Piliocolobus tephrosceles | reverse complement strand
CTCAGATCCTTCTGTCTGCAGAGTGAGGACTCTACAAGAAGGCAAACCTTTTCTTGCTAATATGGACCAATTCTTACAGCAACACTTCAAAATCGATTGATGTTACAAACTCTTGTCTGTGTCCTTTACATAAAACCTTTCTCCCCAAGGAAGAGAGCAGGGCAGAGAGGTGAAGAGGAATGGAAACTCCACCACACCACCCGACTATACTAGAAAAAGCAGCTGTGTCTCAGAAACAGGGCACTCAGGCTCTCTGGCTCCCAGGTTAGAGAACAAGGCACAGAACAGCCCCTCCCCCAGAATCACGGGACCACCGACTTGGCAGAGGCATCCAAGGGCACCCTGACTCCTCTGCCACGTGGACTGTTGATGCCAGCAATGACCAGCCCAATTAACAATGACGTCAGGCTGTTTGGGTCCAGATCATTCCTGAGCCATGAAACAGTTAAGAAATATCCTGCCCCACTGGCTGCCGTCCTCATAAAGGTAGACCCACGTGTACTTCCTTGTGGCTCCAAGACGTGCCGGCTGGCTCATTTGCTCACACCCAGCAGGCAGAGAAGGCAGCAGCAGGCAGGACTGCCACCCTCCCATGCAAATCACCCCCGGGAGTGCAGCTGGGCTCCTCCCGCTCCTCCTGGGCAATGCTCCTGGGGAGTTTGTGGGGAAGATGCCATCCGGGGCGCTGTGTGCTCTTCCTGATCCTCGCCCTCCTGCTGGATGCGGTCGGCCTGATCCTTTTGCTGCTGGGGATCTTGGCCTCCCTGAGTTACTGGGACTTCTTCGTCTACACAGGTGCCCTGATCCTGGCTTTCAGCCTACTGCTCTGGATCATCTGGTATTCCCTCAACATCGAGGTGTCCCCTGAGAAACTGGACCTATAGTTTGGTCATGGGAAGAGGAGGAGAGACGCAGGTGCCGTACGCAGACATGTCTGAACCTGGGGCTCTTGGGCAGCAACACGTTGCCGCTTCCACCTAGCAAGCCCCGCCGGGACAAGGTGAGTGCACATAAGACCTACCTGGCAGGGTGGCCAGAGAGGCCTGGACAAGCAGGGGCAAGACCAGGCCTGCTGAGGCTGCATGGGCAAGTAGCCGGACACTGCGTCCCGACTGGGGATCCTGGGACCCTGGCCTCAGGTCTTGCTGGGGTGGCCAGCCAAGAGGACGTGGGGCAGTTGTTTTCTCCTCTGGGCCGTTTTCCTCACGGAGGCTGGGAAGAGAGTCTCAACAGCCCCTTCCATCCCTGATATGCCACAAATGATCCTGCCTACCAGGCAGAATGGGAAATTATCCCTTTAGCTTGGAACCTGGGGAGACAAAGACCCCATCTGGGTTCTCTGTTGGGAAGAATCTCTGCTGGGGAAAAAAGTCTTTAGCACGGGAGAGGATGGAAAGTTCCCCAATGACTCTTGTGCCCTTGCATGCATGAAGGGGTGTGAACTGGGCTATGGTAAAAGCAAACAGAGCAGAACCATCCAGAACGGCCCCTCTTATTCACTTCCTCTTCCACCTGCCCAGATGGGATACATGAAGGGGGGTAGGGACTACGTGCCTCCATGCTCACTCAGTGCACACAGCTCCTCTCTCTGCAGTGTTCCCACCCCACCCTCACTCACACTCACATGCAGACAATACATGTGCCCAGCCAGTCTCCAAGACCCAGAAGTCAGGAGACTTTGGCTTCGTGGATTTCATCAGCTGAGTTGCACGTCACACCTCAGTCTATTGTGTGCAACCAAAGAGGCAGATAGTTGTAAGATTTTTCACATCAAGACAGAGTCCCAGGGATAGAGTGGTCTGGTCCTTACAATCCTGAATTAGAGATGGACAGCTCTCTCCAGGGGACTGAAGTCAGAGCCCTAGTTCTTTGGG
>NW_022321323.1:0-1850 GCF_002776525.5 Piliocolobus tephrosceles | reverse complement strand
CCCAAAGAACTAGGGCTCTGACTTCAGTCCCCTGGAGAGAGCTGTCCGTGTCTAATTCAGGGTTGTAGGGACAAAACCACTCTATCCCTGGGACTCTGTCTTGATGTGAAAAATCTTACAACTCTCTGCCTCTTTGGTTGCACGCAATAGACTGAGGTATGACGTGCAACTCAGCTGATGAAATCCAGGAAGCCGAAGTCTCCTGACTTCTGGGTCTTGGAGACTGGCTGGGCACACGTATTGTCTGCATGTGAGTGTGAGTGAGGGTGGAGTGGGAACACTGCAGAGAGAGGAGCTGTGTGCACTGAGTGAGCATGGAGGCAAGTAGTCCCTACCCCGCTTCATGTATCCCATCTGGGCAGGTGGAAGAGGAAGTGAATAAGAGGGGCTGTTCTGGGTGGTTCTGCTGTGTTTGCTTTTATCATAGCCCAGTTCACACCCCTTCATGCATGCAAGGGCACAAGAGTCATTGGGGAACTTTCCATCCTTTCCCGTGCTAAAGACTTTTTTCCCCAGCAGAGATTCTTCCCAACAGAGAACCCAGATGAGGTCTTTGTCTCCCCAAGTTCCAAGCTAAAGGGATAATTTCCCATTCTGCCTGGTAGGCAGGATCATTCATGGCATATCAGGGGTGGAAGGGGCTGTTGAGACTCTCTTCCCAGCCTCCATGAGGAAAACAGCCCAGAGGAGAAAACACCTGCCCCCCGTCCTCTTGGCTGGTCACCCCAGCAGGACCTGAGGCCGGGGTCACAGGATCCCCAGTCGGGACACAGTGTCCGGCTACTTACTCATGCAGCCTCAGCAGGCCTGGCCTTGCCCCTGCTTGTCCAAGCCTCTCTGGCCACCCTGCCAGGTAGGTCTTATGTGCACTCACCTTGTCCCAGGGGGGCTTGCTAGGTGGAAGCGGCAACATGTAGCTGCCCAAGAGCCCCAGGTTCACAGACATGTCTGCGTATGGCACCTGCATCTCTCCTCCTCTTCCCATGACCAAACTACAGGTCCAGTTTCTCAGGAGACACCTCGAGGTTGAGGGAATACCAGATGATCCAGAGCAGTAGGCTGAAAGCCAAGATCAGGGCACCTGTATAGACGAAGAAGTCCCAGTAACTCAGGGAGGCCAAGATCCTCAGCAGCAAAAGGACCAGGCCGACTGCATCCAGCAGGAGGGCGAGGATCAGGAAGAGCACACAGCGCCCTGGATGGCATCTTCCCCACAGACTCCCCAGGAACATTGCCCAGGAGGAGCGGGAGGAGCCCAGCTGCACTCCCAGGGGTGATTTGCATGGGAGGGTGGCAGTCCTGCCTGCTGCTGCCTTCTCTGCCTGCTGGGTGTGAGCAAATGAGCCAGCCGGCGCGTCTTGGAGCCACAAGGAAGTACACGTGGGTCTACCTTTATCAGCATGGCAGCCAGTGGGGCAGGATATTTCTTAACTGTTTCATGGCTCAGGAATGATCTGACCCAAACAGCCTGACATCATTGTTAATTGGGCTGGTCATTGCTGGCATCAACAATCCACGTGGCAGAGGAGTCAGGGTGCACTTGGATACATCTGCCAAGTCGGTGGTCCCATTCTGGGGGAGAGGCCGTTCTGTGCTTTGTTTTCTAACCTGGGAGCCAGAGAGCCTGAGTGCCCTGTTTCTGAGACACAGCTGCTTTTTCTAGTATAGTGGGGTGGTGTGGTGGAGTTTCCATTCCTCTTCACCTCTCTGCCCTACTCTCTTCCTTGGGGGGAAAGGTTTTATGTAAAGGACACAGACAAGAGTTTGTAACGTCGATCGATTTTGAAGTGTTGCTGTAAGAATTGGTCCATATTAACAAGAAAATGTTTGCCTTCTTGTAGAGTCCTCAC
>NW_022321322.1:0-1850 GCF_002776525.5 Piliocolobus tephrosceles | reverse complement strand
GTGAGGACTCTACAAGAAGGCAAACATTTTCTTGTTAATATGGACCAATTCTTACAGCAACACTTCAAAATCGATCGACGTTACAAACTCTTGTCTGTGTCCTTTACATAAAACCTTTCCCCCCAAGGAAGAGAGTAGGGCAGAGAGGTGAAGAGGAATGGAAACTCCACCACACCACCCCACTATACTAGAAAAAGCAGCTGTGTCTCAGAAACAGGGCACTCAGGCTCTCTGGCTCCCAGGTTAGAAAACAAAGCACAGAACGGCCTCTCCCCCAGAATGGGACCACCGACTTGGCAGATGTATCCAAGTGCACCCTGACTCCTCTGCCACGTGGATTGTTGATGCCAGCAATGACCAGCCCAATTAACAATGATGTCAGGCTGTTTGGGTCAGATCATTCCTGAGCCATGAAACAGTTAAGAAATATCCTGCCCCACTGGCTGCCATGCTGATAAAGGTAGACCCACGTGTACTTCCTTGTGGCTCCAAGACGCGCCGGCTGGCTCATTTGCTCACACCCAGCAGGCAGAGAAGGCAGCAGCAGGCAGGACTGCCACCCTCCCATGCAAATCACCCCTGGGAGTGCAGCTGGGCTCCTCCCGCTCCTCCTGGGCAATGTTCCTGGGGAGTCTGTGGGGAAGATGCCATCCAGGGCGCTGTGTGCTCTTCCTGATCCTCGCCCTCCTGCTGGATGCAGTCGGCCTGGTCCTTTTGCTGCTGAGGATCTTGGCCTCCCTGAGTTACTGGGACTTCTTCGTCTATACAGGTGCCCTGATCTTGGCTTTCAGCCTACTGCTCTGGATCATCTGGTATTCCCTCAACCTCGAGGTGTCTCCTGAGAAACTGGACCTGTAGTTTGGTCATGGGAAGAGGAGGAGAGATGCAGGTGCCATACGCAGACATGTCTGTGAACCTGGGGCTCTTGGGCAGCTACATGTTGCCGCTTCCACCTAGCAAGCCCCCCTGGGACAAGGTGAGTGCACATAAGACCTACCTGGCAGGGTGGCCAGAGAGGCTTGGACAAGCAGGGGCAAGGCCAGGCCTGCTGAGGCTGCATGAGTAAGTAGCCGGACACTGTGTCCCGACTGGGGATCCTGTGACCCCGGCCTCAGGTCCTGCTGGGGTGACCAGCCAAGAGGACGGGGGGCAGGTGTTTTCTCCTCTGGGCTGTTTTCCTCATGGAGGCTGGGAAGAGAGTCTCAACAGCCCCTTCCACCCCTGATATGCCATGAATGATCCTGCCTACCAGGCAGAATGGGAAATTATCCCTTTAGCTTGGAACTTGGGGAGACAAAGACCTCATCTGGGTTCTCTGTTGGGAAGAATCTCTGCTGGGGAAAAAAGTCTTTAGCACGGGAAAGGATGGAAAGTTCCCCAATGACTCTTGTGCCCTTGCATGCATGAAGGGGTGTGAACTGGGCTATGATAAAAGCAAACACAGCAGAACCACCCAGAACAGCCCCTCTTATTCACTTCCTCTTCCACCTGCCCAGATGGGATACATGAAGCGGGGTAGGGACTACTTGCCTCCATGCTCACTCAGTGCACACAGCTCCTCTCTCTGCAGTGTTCCCACTCCACCCTCACTCACACTCACATGCAGACAATACGTGTGCCCAGCCAGTCTCCAAGACCCAGAAGTCAGGAGACTTCGGCTTCCTGGATTTCATCAGCTGAGTTGCACGTCATACCTCAGTCTATTGCGTGCAACCAAAGAGGCAGATAGTTGTAAGATTTTTCACATCAAGACAGAGTCCCAGGGATAGAGTGGTTTTGTCCCTACAACCCTGAATTAGACACGGACAGCTCTCTCCAGGGGACTGAAGTCAGAGCCCTAGTTCTTTGGG
>NW_022321321.1:0-1890 GCF_002776525.5 Piliocolobus tephrosceles | reverse complement strand
CATCACACAGAGTTCCCCAGTTCCCTTCTTGGAAAAGTTAGATAACATGGTTGCCGTTAATTCTGCAATGTCATATTTGGGAGCTCATTGAGGGTTATGGTTAGAAAGGATATATTCTCAGACAGAAACTGGAAAAAAGCCTTCTGAGAAACTGCATTGCAATATGTGAATGTAACTCACAGAGTTACACGTTTCACTTCAGTCATCAGTTTGCTAACACAGTTTTCTGGAAATGTGCAATGGGATATTTCTCAGCGCAATGATGCTAATATTGACAAAGGAAATCTCCTCAGTTGAAAACTAGAAAAAGCTTCCTTAGAAACTTTTAGTTGTTTGAGAATTCGTCACACAGTGTTACACTCATATTTCATGGAGCAGGCCATTAACAATGTCTTTGAAGAAATTAAGAAAGGTTTCTTTGATCGCATGGAGGCCTGCGCAAAATAAAGGAAATGTCATCAGTTAAAAACGAGAGAGAAGCTTTCTGAGAAATTTCTTTGTGATCTGTGAATTCATCTCACAGAGTTACAACTTATTCCTCAGGAAGCAGTTTGCTAACACTCTTTTCGTGGAATCTGTAAAGTAATATTTGGGAGCAAAATCGGGCCCACTGTGAAAAAGGAAGTATCCTCATATGTGAACTACAGAATAGCTTTCTGAGGGATTGCTTTCTGATGTGTGAATTCATCACACAGAGTTCCACGCTTCCCTTCATTTAACAGTTTGCTAACACTGTTTCCGTGGATTCTGCAATGTGATATTTGGGAGCTCATTGAGGGCTTTGGTGAGAAAGGATATATCCTCAGACAGACACTGGAAAGAAGCCTTCTGAGAAACTGCATTGCGATGTGTGAATGCGACTCACAGAGATACATGTTTCTCTTCAGTCATCAGTTTGCTAACACAGTTTTCTGGAAATCTGCAATGGGATATTTCTCAGCACAATGAAGCTTATGGTGACAAAGGAAATCTCCTCAGATGAAAACTACAAAGAAGCTTCCTTTGAACCTTCTTGTTGATTGTGAATTCATCACACAGATTTACACTTATATTTCATGGAGCAGGCCAATAACACTGTCTTTGAAGAAACTAAGAAAGGTTACTTTGGATCCCATGTAGGCCTGAGCTGACAAAGGAAATATCATCAGTTAAAAACGAGAGAGAAGCTTTCTGAGAAATTTCATTGTGATCTGTGAATTCATCTCAGAGATTTACAACATATTCCGCAGGAAGCAGTTTGGAACACTCTTTTCCTGGAATCTGTAAAGTGATATTTGGGAGCCAATTCGGGCCCACTGTGAAAAAGGAAGTATCCTCATATTACAGCTAGAGAATAGCTTTCTGAGAAATTGCTTTCTGATGTGTGATTTCATCACACAGAGTTCCACCCTTCCCTTCTTGGAACAGTTTGCTAACACTGTTGTCATGGATTCTGCAATGTGATATTTGGGAGCTCATTGAGGGCTATGGTGAGAAAGGACATATCCTCAGACCGTATCTGGAAAGAAGCCTTCTGAGAAACTGCATTTCGATGTGTGTATGCAACTCAAAGAGTTACGCGTTTCTCTTCCGTCAGCAGTTTGCTAACACAGTTTTCTGGAAATCTGCACTGTGATATTTCTCAGCGCAATGAAGCTTATGCTGAAAAACAAATCTCCTCAGATGAAAACTAGAAAGAAGCTTCCTTAGAAACTTCTTCTTGTTGTGTGAATTCATCTCAAAGAGTTACACTTATATTTGAAAGAGCAGGCCATTAACACTCTCTTTGAAGAAACTAAGAAAGGTTACTTTGGATCTCATGGAGTCCTCTGCTGATAAAGGAAATATCATCCGTTAAAAACGAGAGAGAAGCTTTCTGAGAAATTTCTTTGTGATCTGTTTAATTCATAT
>NW_022321320.1:0-2278 GCF_002776525.5 Piliocolobus tephrosceles | reverse complement strand
AAGAAGAACCCGGAAGTGCACCATCTTGCCTCCGTTCGTCCAAACAGTCCAACCTTTTATTGATAATAGTGATAAAGGGGCGCCGTGGTCTGTCTGGCTACTTCCTGCTGTTAAGGGGCGTTGTTAAAGTCGGAGCCTATGGTTGGTATTTGGACGCACGGATGAAAAATAAAATAAGGCACAGTATTAGTGCAAGAATAAGAAGTGGAAGCATTTGTTGGAATATGGGCAGTTTGAATGTTAGTGTCTGCTAGGCTTGACTCGCTAACATAATAGCAGCACTCTTCTCCAGGGAAGAGACAAGTGCCTCCTTTTTCAGCTGTAAGCAAGTCCAGAGCTCGCCTATTTTGGGCAGCTACTTGGGCTATTGAGGTAGTTCGGCGCTGCAGGGAGGCCAGTCCTTCAGCTGATTCCAATAACTAGAGGGAGGAAAACAGCCCGTTTTTTGACGAAAGTGGCGTAGTAGCATAGAAAGTTGTTGGAAAAGCTCTGATACCTCTGCCTGGCTGTATAAAGTTAGACTGGGGACCAAGGACACAGGGACATAGAGGGATCAATTAATGGCTGTATGGTTAAGAGTTTTGGAGAGAGAGACCAGTTGTGTTGAAGGCCATGGGCAGCAATTAAGGGGTGGAGTTTTTCGTGGAGTGGATGGCTTTCCACTTACTCCTACTACAGAGATATTGGATGGAAGGCTAGGTCCAGAGAAGGACGGCAAAACAGAATAGGTAGCCTCGCTGTTGATTAAAAAATTGTCTTACCCGCTACCAGGAGAGTTACCCACGGCTCGGCGAGGGTGATGGGGGTCCCCGAGTCTCGGCACCTTCAGTTGTCATCGTCGTCCAGATGTAGGAGCTGGAAGGAGCTCCCAGGATCCTGGGAAAGGGGGTCACGTGGAGGCGCGGCACCTGTTCTCAGGGTGGGGCAATCAGACTTCCAGTTTCCTTTCTGCTGGCAAGCAGGGCACGGGGTTGCTGGTGGATGAGGGTTAGGACATTCACTGGCCCAATGTCCTGATGCCTTGCACTTATAGCAAGGCTGCGTTGGGACTCGGGGACCCTGCGGACACCTGTTGGCATAGTGTCCTGCCTTACCGCACTTATAGCAGGCTCCTTTCGTGGCCTTGGAGTCTGTGGGGTATGTGCTCCCTGGTCTGGGGTTACGACTGGGCTGTAAAGCCGCTGCTAGGAGCTGAACCTTCTGTTCAAGGCAAGCTTGCCGTCTCCTCTCTGGAGCTATAGACCTTAAAGGCTAATTTAACTAGGTCTTGTATTGGTGTCTGAGGACCATCCTCTACCTTTTGAAGTTTTTACGAATGTCAGGAGCTGATTGAGAAATGAAATAAGACGCCAAAATGGTGGAAAGATCGGCCAATGAAAAAGGGACGTGTACTCTGACTACCCCCTCTGCCCCAGCCACCTCTCGCAAAGGTGCTAACACTGTAGGAGGGTGTGGGCAGAGATAGGGGACTCAAGACAGCCAGTTGGGGGCCCGAAGGAGGCACGGGACTGAGTGGATTACTAGTAGATAAGGAGGAGGAAGGAGGAGTCTGGATGGGGGGAGGAGGAGGAGTCTGGGCAGGAAGGGAGGGGGTGGGGAGAGCGGGGAGAGAAGGAGTATAGGGACGAGAGCCTAAGGCCTAAAAGCCTTGTATGTAAATTTCGGACCACTTGCCTAGCCGCTGGCAGAAATTGCTGAGGTCGATCAAGCCACAGTGGAAAGGAAAATTAACCGCTTCCTCCTAAGTTCTTGTTCAAGCTGTAAGGTTTTTAAATTGGCTAGGAGGCACCCTAAGGGGGTGCTCTTTGGAAATTTGGACTGGGGGTTTCCCATTTGTTTCCTCTTTACCGACACACAATGGACACAATGGAAATGGAAGTGGATCTCTGCCTGGCTTCAAAGCGTCCTTTGGAACCAGCAGAGACAGACTGGAGGCTCTTGAAGCCAAAATGGAGGGTACCTTCAGGCGGACGTCTCCGTCCTGCAAGGCTCTCCGAAGCCACGTGGTGGCTTCCAAGCCACTTGGTGGCTCAAAATGGACCTCGGACCTGCACAGGGTTTTGGCCGAGGGTGGTAAAGAGGAGACAAGGGCACTTACCCCAGAGAGGCCGTGAGAGTGAGCGAAGCGGGTCTCAGGTCCTGGTCCGTCCGCGGCGTGGAAGGAGGAGGAGGAGGCTCCCCGGACCCTGGGGGCCCTGAGGAGGGGTCTCCTCCCGGGTTTCGGCACCATCTGTCTTGTTTTTCTAAGACCAGCCGAGCGGGCGCAAAAGAACCAGCG
>NW_022321319.1:0-2278 GCF_002776525.5 Piliocolobus tephrosceles | reverse complement strand
CGCTGGTTCTTTTGCGCCCGCTCGGCTGGTCTTAGAAAAACAAGACAGATGGTGCCGAAACCCGGGAGGAGACCCCTCCTCAGGGCCCCCAGGGTCCGGGGAGCCTCCTCCTCCTCCTTCCACGCCGCGGACGGACCAGGACCTGAGACCCGCTTCGCTCACTCTCACGGCCTCTCTGGGGTAAGTGCCCTTGTCTCCTCTTTACCACCCTCGGCCAAAACCCTGTGCAGGTCCGAGGTCCATTTTGAGCCACCAAGTGGCTTGGAAGCCACCACGTGGCTTCGGAGAGCCTTGCAGGACGGAGACGTCCGCCTGAAGGTACCCTCCATTTTGGCTTCAAGAGCCTCCAGTCTGTCTCTGCTGGTTCCAAAGGACGCTTTGAAGCCAGGCAGAGATCCACTTCCATTTCCATTGTGTCCATTGTGTGTCGGTAAAGAGGAAACAAATGGGAAACCCCCAGTCCAAATTTCCAAAGAGCACCCCCTTAGGGTGCCTCCTAGCCAATTTAAAAACCTTACAGCTTGAACAAGAACTTAGGAGGAAGCGGTTAATTTTCCTTTCCACTGTGGCTTGATCGACCTCAGCAATTTCTGCCAGCGGCTAGGCAAGTGGTCCGAAATTTACATACAAGGCTTTTAGGCCTTAGGCTCTCGTCCCTATACTCCTTCTCTCCCCGCTCTCCCCACCCCCTCCCTTCCTGCCCAGACTCCTCCTCCTCCCCCCATCCAGACTCCTCCTTCCTCCTCCTTATCTACTAGTAATCCACTCAGTCCCGTGCCTCCTTCGGGCCCCCAACTGGCTGTCTTGAGTCCCCTATCTCTGCCCACACCCTCCTACAGTGTTAGCACCTTTGCGAGAGGTGGCTGGGGCAGAGGGGGTAGTCAGAGTACACGTCCCTTTTTCATTGGCCGATCTTTCCACCATTTTGGCGTCTTATTTCATTTCTCAATCAGCTCCTGACATTCGTAAAAACTTCAAAAGGTAGAGGATGGTCCTCAGACACCAATACAAGACCTAGTTAAATTAGCCTTTAAGGTCTATAGCTCCAGAGAGGAGACGGCAAGCTTGCCTTGAACAGAAGGTTCAGCTCCTAGCAGCGGCTTTACAGCCCAGTCGTAACCCCAGACCAGGGAGCACATACCCCACAGACTCCAAGGCCACGAAAGGAGCCTGCTATAAGTGCGGTAAGGCAGGACACTATGCCAACAGGTGTCCGCAGGGTCCCCGAGTCCCAACGCAGCCTTGCTATAAGTGCAAGGCATCAGGACATTGGGCCAGTGAATGTCCTAACCCTCATCCACCAGCAACCCCGTGCCCTGCTTGCCAGCAGAAAGGAAACTGGAAGTCTGATTGCCCCACCCTGAGAACAGGTGCCGCGCCTCCACGTGACCCCCTTTCCCAGGATCCTGGGAGCTCCTTCCAGCTCCTACATCTGGACGACGATGACAACTGAAGGTGCCGAGACTCGGGGACCCCCATCACCCTCGCCGAGCCGTGGGTAACTCTCCTGGTAGCGGGTAAGACAATTTTTTAATCAACAGCGAGGCTACCTATTCTGTTTTGCCGTCCTTCTCTGGACCTAGCCTTCCATCCAATATCTCTGTAGTAGGAGTAAGTGGAAAGCCATCCACTCCACGAAAAACTCCACCCCTTAATTGCTGCCCATGGCCTTCAACACAACTGGTCTCTCTCTCCAAAACTCTTAACCATACAGCCATTAATTGATCCCTCTATGTCCCTGTGTCCTTGGTCCCCAGTCTAACTTTATACAGCCAGGCAGAGGTATCAGAGCTTTTCCAACAACTTTCTATGCTACTACGCCACTTTCGTCAAAAAACGGGCTGTTTTCCTCCCTCTAGTTATTGGAATCAGCTGAAGGACTGGCCTCCCTGCAGCGCCGAACTACCTCAATAGCCCAAGTAGCTGCCCAAAATAGGCGAGCTCTGGACTTGCTTACAGCTGAAAAAGGAGGCACTTGTCTCTTCCCTGGAGAAGAGTGCTGCTATTATGTTAGCGAGTCAAGCCTAGCAGACACTAACATTCAAACTGCCCATATTCCAACAAATGCTTCCACTTCTTATTCTTGCACTAATACTGTGCCTTATTTTATTTTTCATCCGTGCGTCCAAATACCAACCATAGGCTCCGACTTTAACAACGCCCCTTAACAGCAGGAAGTAGCCAGACAGACCACGGCGCCCCTTTATCACTATTATCAATAAAAGGTTGGACTGTTTGGACGAACGGAGGCAAGATGGTGCACTTCCGGGTTCTTCTT
>NW_022321318.1:0-1874 GCF_002776525.5 Piliocolobus tephrosceles | reverse complement strand
CCCAAAGAACTAGGGCTCTGACTTCAGTCCCCTGGAGAGAGCTGTCCATCTCTAATTCAGGAGTGTAAGGACCAGACCACTCTATCCCTGGGACTCTGTCTTGATGTGAAAAATCTTACAACTATCTGCCTCTTTGGTTGCACACAATAGACTGAGGTGTGACGTGCAACTCAGCTGATGAAATCCACGAAGCCAAAGTCTCCTGACTTCTGGGTCTTGGAGACTGGCTGGGCACATGTATTGTCTGCATGTGAGTGTGAGTGAGGGTGGGGTGGGAACACTGCAGAGAGAGGAGCTGTGTGCACTGAGTGAGCATGGAGGCACGTAGTCCCTACCCCCCTTCATGTATCCCATCTGGGCAGGTGGAAGAGGAAGTGAATAAGAGGGGCCGTTCTGGATGGTTCTGCTCTGTTTGCTTTTACCATAGCCCAGTTCACACCCCTTCATGCATGCAAGGGCACAAGAGTCATTGGGGAACTTTCCATCCTCTCCCGTGCTAAAGACTTTTTTCCCCAGCAGAGATTCTTCCCAACAGAGAACCCAGATGGGGTCTTTGTCTCCCCAGGTTCCAAGCTAAAGGGATAATTTCCCATTCTGCCTGGTAGGCAGGATCATTTGTGGCATATCAGGGATGGAAGGGGCTGTTGAGACTCTCTTCCCAGCCTCCGTGAGGAAAACGGCCCAGAGGAGAAAACAACTGCCCCACGTCCTCTTGGCTGGCCACCCCAGCAAGACCTGAGGCCAGGGTCCCAGGATCCCCAGTCGGGACGCAGTGTCCGGCTACTTGCCCATGCAGCCTCAGCAGGCCTGGTCTTGCCCCTGCTTGTCCAGGCCTCTCTGGCCACCCTGCCAGGTAGGTCTTATGTGCACTCACCTTGTCCCGGCGGGGCTTGCTAGGTGGAAGCGGCAACGTGTTGCTGCCCAAGAGCCCCAGGTTCAGACATGTCTGCGTACGGCACCTGCGTCTCTCCTCCTCTTCCCATGACCAAACTATAGGTCCAGTTTCTCAGGGGACACCTCGATGTTGAGGGAATACCAGATGATCCAGAGCAGTAGGCTGAAAGCCAGGATCAGGGCACCTGTGTAGACGAAGAAGTCCCAGTAACTCAGGGAGGCCAAGATCCCCAGCAGCAAAAGGATCAGGCCGACCGCATCCAGCAGGAGGGCGAGGATCAGGAAGAGCACACAGCGCCCCGGATGGCATCTTCCCCACAAACTCCCCAGGAGCATTGCCCAGGAGGAGCGGGAGGAGCCCAGCTGCACTCCCGGGGGTGATTTGCATGGGAGGGTGGCAGTCCTGCCTGCTGCTGCCTTCTCTGCCTGCTGGGTGTGAGCAAATGAGCCAGCCGGCACGTCTTGGAGCCACAAGGAAGTACACGTGGGTCTACCTTTATGAGGACGGCAGCCAGTGGGGCAGGATATTTCTTAACTGTTTCATGGCTCAGGAATGATCTGGACCCAAACAGCCTGACGTCATTGTTAATTGGGCTGGTCATTGCTGGCATCAACAGTCCACGTGGCAGAGGAGTCAGGGTGCCCTTGGATGCCTCTGCCAAGTCGGTGGTCCCGTGATTCTGGGGGAGGGGCTGTTCTGTGCCTTGTTCTCTAACCTGGGAGCCAGAGAGCCTGAGTGCCCTGTTTCTGAGACACAGCTGCTTTTTCTAGTATAGTCGGGTGGTGTGGTGGAGTTTCCATTCCTCTTCACCTCTCTGCCCTGCTCTCTTCCTTGGGGAGAAAGGTTTTATGTAAAGGACACAGACAAGAGTTTGTAACATCAATCGATTTTGAAGTGTTGCTGTAAGAATTGGTCCATATTAGCAAGAAAAGGTTTGCCTTCTTGTAGAGTCCTCACTCTGCAGACAGAAGGATCTGAG
>NW_022321317.1:0-1874 GCF_002776525.5 Piliocolobus tephrosceles | reverse complement strand
CTCAGATCCTTCTGTCTGCAGAGTGAGGACTCTACAAGAAGGCAAACCTTTTCTTGCTAATATGGACCAATTCTTACAGCAACACTTCAAAATCGATTGATGTTACAAACTCTTGTCTGTGTCCTTTACATAAAACCTTTCTCCCCAAGGAAGAGAGCAGGGCAGAGAGGTGAAGAGGAATGGAAACTCCACCACACCACCCGACTATACTAGAAAAAGCAGCTGTGTCTCAGAAACAGGGCACTCAGGCTCTCTGGCTCCCAGGTTAGAGAACAAGGCACAGAACAGCCCCTCCCCCAGAATCACGGGACCACCGACTTGGCAGAGGCATCCAAGGGCACCCTGACTCCTCTGCCACGTGGACTGTTGATGCCAGCAATGACCAGCCCAATTAACAATGACGTCAGGCTGTTTGGGTCCAGATCATTCCTGAGCCATGAAACAGTTAAGAAATATCCTGCCCCACTGGCTGCCGTCCTCATAAAGGTAGACCCACGTGTACTTCCTTGTGGCTCCAAGACGTGCCGGCTGGCTCATTTGCTCACACCCAGCAGGCAGAGAAGGCAGCAGCAGGCAGGACTGCCACCCTCCCATGCAAATCACCCCCGGGAGTGCAGCTGGGCTCCTCCCGCTCCTCCTGGGCAATGCTCCTGGGGAGTTTGTGGGGAAGATGCCATCCGGGGCGCTGTGTGCTCTTCCTGATCCTCGCCCTCCTGCTGGATGCGGTCGGCCTGATCCTTTTGCTGCTGGGGATCTTGGCCTCCCTGAGTTACTGGGACTTCTTCGTCTACACAGGTGCCCTGATCCTGGCTTTCAGCCTACTGCTCTGGATCATCTGGTATTCCCTCAACATCGAGGTGTCCCCTGAGAAACTGGACCTATAGTTTGGTCATGGGAAGAGGAGGAGAGACGCAGGTGCCGTACGCAGACATGTCTGAACCTGGGGCTCTTGGGCAGCAACACGTTGCCGCTTCCACCTAGCAAGCCCCGCCGGGACAAGGTGAGTGCACATAAGACCTACCTGGCAGGGTGGCCAGAGAGGCCTGGACAAGCAGGGGCAAGACCAGGCCTGCTGAGGCTGCATGGGCAAGTAGCCGGACACTGCGTCCCGACTGGGGATCCTGGGACCCTGGCCTCAGGTCTTGCTGGGGTGGCCAGCCAAGAGGACGTGGGGCAGTTGTTTTCTCCTCTGGGCCGTTTTCCTCACGGAGGCTGGGAAGAGAGTCTCAACAGCCCCTTCCATCCCTGATATGCCACAAATGATCCTGCCTACCAGGCAGAATGGGAAATTATCCCTTTAGCTTGGAACCTGGGGAGACAAAGACCCCATCTGGGTTCTCTGTTGGGAAGAATCTCTGCTGGGGAAAAAAGTCTTTAGCACGGGAGAGGATGGAAAGTTCCCCAATGACTCTTGTGCCCTTGCATGCATGAAGGGGTGTGAACTGGGCTATGGTAAAAGCAAACAGAGCAGAACCATCCAGAACGGCCCCTCTTATTCACTTCCTCTTCCACCTGCCCAGATGGGATACATGAAGGGGGGTAGGGACTACGTGCCTCCATGCTCACTCAGTGCACACAGCTCCTCTCTCTGCAGTGTTCCCACCCCACCCTCACTCACACTCACATGCAGACAATACATGTGCCCAGCCAGTCTCCAAGACCCAGAAGTCAGGAGACTTTGGCTTCGTGGATTTCATCAGCTGAGTTGCACGTCACACCTCAGTCTATTGTGTGCAACCAAAGAGGCAGATAGTTGTAAGATTTTTCACATCAAGACAGAGTCCCAGGGATAGAGTGGTCTGGTCCTTACACTCCTGAATTAGAGATGGACAGCTCTCTCCAGGGGACTGAAGTCAGAGCCCTAGTTCTTTGGG
>NW_022321316.1:0-1850 GCF_002776525.5 Piliocolobus tephrosceles | reverse complement strand
CCCAAAGAACTAGGGCTCTGACTTCAGTCCCCTGGAGAGAGCTGTCCGTGTCTAATTCAGGGTTGTAGGGACAAAACCACTCTATCCCTGGGACTCTGTCTTGATGTGAAAAATCTTACAACTCTCTGCCTCTTTGGTTGCACGCAATAGACTGAGGTATGACGTGCAACTCAGCTGATGAAATCCAGGAAGCCGAAGTCTCCTGACTTCTGGGTCTTGGAGACTGGCTGGGCACACGTATTGTCTGCATGTGAGTGTGAGTGAGGGTGGAGTGGGAACACTGCAGAGAGAGGAGCTGTGTGCACTGAGTGAGCATGGAGGCAAGTAGTCCCTACCCCGCTTCATGTATCCCATCTGGGCAGGTGGAAGAGGAAGTGAATAAGAGGGGCTGTTCTGGGTGGTTCTGCTGTGTTTGCTTTTATCATAGCCCAGTTCACACCCCTTCATGCATGCAAGGGCACAAGAGTCATTGGGGAACTTTCCATCCTTTCCCGTGCTAAAGACTTTTTTCCCCAGCAGAGATTCTTCCCAACAGAGAACCCAGATGAGGTCTTTGTCTCCCCAAGTTCCAAGCTAAAGGGATAATTTCCCATTCTGCCTGGTAGGCAGGATCATTCATGGCATATCAGGGGTGGAAGGGGCTGTTGAGACTCTCTTCCCAGCCTCCATGAGGAAAACAGCCCAGAGGAGAAAACACCTGCCCCCCGTCCTCTTGGCTGGTCACCCCAGCAGGACCTGAGGCCGGGGTCACAGGATCCCCAGTCGGGACACAGTGTCCGGCTACTTACTCATGCAGCCTCAGCAGGCCTGGCCTTGCCCCTGCTTGTCCAAGCCTCTCTGGCCACCCTGCCAGGTAGGTCTTATGTGCACTCACCTTGTCCCAGGGGGGCTTGCTAGGTGGAAGCGGCAACATGTAGCTGCCCAAGAGCCCCAGGTTCACAGACATGTCTGCGTATGGCACCTGCATCTCTCCTCCTCTTCCCATGACCAAACTACAGGTCCAGTTTCTCAGGAGACACCTCGAGGTTGAGGGAATACCAGATGATCCAGAGCAGTAGGCTGAAAGCCAAGATCAGGGCACCTGTATAGACGAAGAAGTCCCAGTAACTCAGGGAGGCCAAGATCCTCAGCAGCAAAAGGACCAGGCCGACTGCATCCAGCAGGAGGGCGAGGATCAGGAAGAGCACACAGCGCCCTGGATGGCATCTTCCCCACAGACTCCCCAGGAACATTGCCCAGGAGGAGCGGGAGGAGCCCAGCTGCACTCCCAGGGGTGATTTGCATGGGAGGGTGGCAGTCCTGCCTGCTGCTGCCTTCTCTGCCTGCTGGGTGTGAGCAAATGAGCCAGCCGGCGCGTCTTGGAGCCACAAGGAAGTACACGTGGGTCTACCTTTATCAGCATGGCAGCCAGTGGGGCAGGATATTTCTTAACTGTTTCATGGCTCAGGAATGATCTGACCCAAACAGCCTGACATCATTGTTAATTGGGCTGGTCATTGCTGGCATCAACAATCCACGTGGCAGAGGAGTCAGGGTGCACTTGGATACATCTGCAAAGTCGGTGGTCCCATTCTGGGGGAGAGGCCGTTCTGTGCTTTGTTTTCTAACCTGGGAGCCAGAGAGCCTGAGTGCCCTGTTTCTGAGACACAGCTGCTTTTTCTAGTATAGTGGGGTGGTGTGGTGGAGTTTCCATTCCTCTTCACCTCTCTGCCCTACTCTCTTCCTTGGGGGGAAAGGTTTTATGTAAAGGACACAGACAAGAGTTTGTAACGTCGATCGATTTTGAAGTGTTGCTGTAAGAATTGGTCCATATTAACAAGAAAATGTTTGCCTTCTTGTAGAGTCCTCAC
>NW_022321315.1:0-1850 GCF_002776525.5 Piliocolobus tephrosceles | reverse complement strand
GTGAGGACTCTACAAGAAGGCAAACATTTTCTTGTTAATATGGACCAATTCTTACAGCAACACTTCAAAATCGATCGACGTTACAAACTCTTGTCTGTGTCCTTTACATAAAACCTTTCCCCCCAAGGAAGAGAGTAGGGCAGAGAGGTGAAGAGGAATGGAAACTCCACCACACCACCCCACTATACTAGAAAAAGCAGCTGTGTCTCAGAAACAGGGCACTCAGGCTCTCTGGCTCCCAGGTTAGAAAACAAAGCACAGAACGGCCTCTCCCCCAGAATGGGACCACCGACTTTGCAGATGTATCCAAGTGCACCCTGACTCCTCTGCCACGTGGATTGTTGATGCCAGCAATGACCAGCCCAATTAACAATGATGTCAGGCTGTTTGGGTCAGATCATTCCTGAGCCATGAAACAGTTAAGAAATATCCTGCCCCACTGGCTGCCATGCTGATAAAGGTAGACCCACGTGTACTTCCTTGTGGCTCCAAGACGCGCCGGCTGGCTCATTTGCTCACACCCAGCAGGCAGAGAAGGCAGCAGCAGGCAGGACTGCCACCCTCCCATGCAAATCACCCCTGGGAGTGCAGCTGGGCTCCTCCCGCTCCTCCTGGGCAATGTTCCTGGGGAGTCTGTGGGGAAGATGCCATCCAGGGCGCTGTGTGCTCTTCCTGATCCTCGCCCTCCTGCTGGATGCAGTCGGCCTGGTCCTTTTGCTGCTGAGGATCTTGGCCTCCCTGAGTTACTGGGACTTCTTCGTCTATACAGGTGCCCTGATCTTGGCTTTCAGCCTACTGCTCTGGATCATCTGGTATTCCCTCAACCTCGAGGTGTCTCCTGAGAAACTGGACCTGTAGTTTGGTCATGGGAAGAGGAGGAGAGATGCAGGTGCCATACGCAGACATGTCTGTGAACCTGGGGCTCTTGGGCAGCTACATGTTGCCGCTTCCACCTAGCAAGCCCCCCTGGGACAAGGTGAGTGCACATAAGACCTACCTGGCAGGGTGGCCAGAGAGGCTTGGACAAGCAGGGGCAAGGCCAGGCCTGCTGAGGCTGCATGAGTAAGTAGCCGGACACTGTGTCCCGACTGGGGATCCTGTGACCCCGGCCTCAGGTCCTGCTGGGGTGACCAGCCAAGAGGACGGGGGGCAGGTGTTTTCTCCTCTGGGCTGTTTTCCTCATGGAGGCTGGGAAGAGAGTCTCAACAGCCCCTTCCACCCCTGATATGCCATGAATGATCCTGCCTACCAGGCAGAATGGGAAATTATCCCTTTAGCTTGGAACTTGGGGAGACAAAGACCTCATCTGGGTTCTCTGTTGGGAAGAATCTCTGCTGGGGAAAAAAGTCTTTAGCACGGGAAAGGATGGAAAGTTCCCCAATGACTCTTGTGCCCTTGCATGCATGAAGGGGTGTGAACTGGGCTATGATAAAAGCAAACACAGCAGAACCACCCAGAACAGCCCCTCTTATTCACTTCCTCTTCCACCTGCCCAGATGGGATACATGAAGCGGGGTAGGGACTACTTGCCTCCATGCTCACTCAGTGCACACAGCTCCTCTCTCTGCAGTGTTCCCACTCCACCCTCACTCACACTCACATGCAGACAATACGTGTGCCCAGCCAGTCTCCAAGACCCAGAAGTCAGGAGACTTCGGCTTCCTGGATTTCATCAGCTGAGTTGCACGTCATACCTCAGTCTATTGCGTGCAACCAAAGAGGCAGATAGTTGTAAGATTTTTCACATCAAGACAGAGTCCCAGGGATAGAGTGGTTTTGTCCCTACAACCCTGAATTAGACACGGACAGCTCTCTCCAGGGGACTGAAGTCAGAGCCCTAGTTCTTTGGG
>NW_022321314.1:0-2315 GCF_002776525.5 Piliocolobus tephrosceles | reverse complement strand
ACCTTCAACCTGTTATAATTTCCTAAATACTTTGCACATTTACCTGTAAAAGCTGCTGACTTCAAGAGGACTTTAAACATTATTCTAAAGTGCTGGTGGACATGGAATACAGGAGTGATCAGAAAGTGTTAGGAGGGGATGCAGATAATGAATCCTATGTGATGGGGAAGTGCAAGAGAGAAGTGCAGAGTTGGGGTCTAAAGTTAATACAGAAGAGGAAGAGTTCATACAGTTAAATTTATTCCTGAAATATCTTAAAACTTCAGGTCCTTCTGTTCCTTGACAAATAACAAAATGTATTCTAAAAATACAGTTTGTATTAATGAAATATAATTTTAGTAAATATTATTTGGAAATTGGGCCAGGTGCAGTGGCTCATCCCTGTAATCCCAGCATGTTGGAAGGCTGAGGCAGACAGGTCACTTGAGGTCAGGAGTTTGAAACCAGCCTGGCCAACATGGCAAAGCCCTGTCTCTACTAGAAAACACAAAAATTAACTGGGTGTGGTGGCACCTGTCTGAAATCCCAACTACTCAGGAGGCTGAGGCAGGAGAATCCCTTGAACCTGGGAGGCAGAGCTTACAGTGAGCTGAGATCACACCCCACTGCACTCCAGCCTGGGCAACAGAGCAAGACTCTGTCTCAAGAAAAACAAACAAAAAACATGAAAGCTGTATAAGAGAAGCAGGGAAAATAAACTGAGCTCATGAAATGACAGTTTGAGAAAATAATATCATCAAATGACTTGATGTAAGGCCATTACTCAAAGGAATTTTATTGGAATAATGTAAATTAAATAAATACAACAGAAATAGGACATTATTCAAAACTGTTATTGTCATTTTTACCATTAAATGTAATTGTCATTAATCTCATAAATCTCCCCTACTGAATTACTGAAAGCAAAGTAATTAGCTACATAGACATTATATCAATTAGTAGGCAGACTGTAGTTTACAAGTACAAATATATTTTTGCATAAAAGCATTGTTTTTGAGAATAAAATAAAGCCTTCAAAAATATGTAACTGCCTGGGTGTGGTGTCTCAGCCTGTAATCGCAGCACTTTGGGAGGCCGCAGTGAGTGGATCACTTGAGGGTCAGAGTTGGAGACCAGCCTGGCCAACATGGTGAAACCCTGTCTCTGCTAAAAATACAAAAATTAGCCAGGCGTGGTGGCGGACGCCTGTACTCCCAGCTACTCAGGAGGCTGAGGAAGGAAAATCTCTTGAACCTGGGAGACAGAGGTTGCAGTGAGCCAAGATTGTGCCACTGCACTCCAGCCTGGAAGACAGAGTGATACCTGTCAAAAAAAAAAAAAAAAAATCTCAGTTTTAAGACCGTGAGTTGAGGATAAAACCCATTTGTGTAGTATGGTGTTTTAAAAGTAAGTACCAGAGTTTAAATCCATTGTCATAATTTAAATCCACCCAAGAATTGCCAAGAATTTCTGAAAAGAAAATCAGTCGCATTCTGGTATAACCTCTAACTAGTTCTGTGTGGATTATTCTCATTGTAGATTGGCCATTACATAAGAAACAACTTTCCAAATCAGGAGTCACATGGGGGCATTAGAAGCATGGTCTCTACCCAAAGCAACCAGACTACTTCATTTCTTTCCATGTAACTGTATTTTTCGTGGATAGTCCCTGTTTTCAAATTTCCACTTGTTTACCCTCATTGGCATAGATCATCAAGAGTTGCCGCGTTGGGGTGATTATAGGGTGCCAGAAGTTATATAACGCACACTCTGTTGTCTATGAGGTAATAGCCCCAGGAGGCCCCACCACTGCTATGTTATATTACAGGGTGGCTATTTCTTAACCTCTTTGGAATTGACTCAGAATCTCTTAACGAACTACATAGGAATTTTAGTCATTATTTGTCTTCTAGTCATGAATAAAATTACTCAAAACCTGTTACTCACCTTTCTCACTACTCTTGGCTTCTCATGACCTCATATTTGTTTCCATAATCAGAATAATAGGAAACAATTCTAAACCAGGAGTTCTATAAACGGATTCAGCTGTGAGAGTAAAATAGGAGTAATTTCATAGCTTCTCCGTATAATTGCACTGTATCTGTAAGAGTAGAAGACTTCAATCTTAAAAGATTTGAGGAGGTTATTTCCACACATTAAAAGGTAAAGTTAAGTATCATTCATTTTTCAGAGGTAAATAACGATAAATAAAGAAATAGAGATATACATCACGATATTAAAAAGGACTTTAATGTTATAACTTAAAAAGTCTCTAAACACACATATAAACTTTATATGTGTGTTGACCGTGTGTCCTGTGCTTTAAATCTTCAAGT
>NW_022321313.1:0-2315 GCF_002776525.5 Piliocolobus tephrosceles | reverse complement strand
ACTTGAAGATTTAAAGCACAGGACACACGGTCAACACACATATAAAGTTTATATGTGTGTTTAGAGACTTTTTAAGTTATAACATTAAAGTCCTTTTTAATATCGTGATGTATATCTCTATTTCTTTATTTATCGTTATTTACCTCTGAAAAATGAATGATACTTAACTTTACCTTTTAATGTGTGGAAATAACCTCCTCAAATCTTTTAAGATTGAAGTCTTCTACTCTTACAGATACAGTGCAATTATACGGAGAAGCTATGAAATTACTCCTATTTTACTCTCACAGCTGAATCCGTTTATAGAACTCCTGGTTTAGAATTGTTTCCTATTATTCTGATTATGGAAACAAATATGAGGTCATGAGAAGCCAAGAGTAGTGAGAAAGGTGAGTAACAGGTTTTGAGTAATTTTATTCATGACTAGAAGACAAATAATGACTAAAATTCCTATGTAGTTCGTTAAGAGATTCTGAGTCAATTCCAAAGAGGTTAAGAAATAGCCACCCTGTAATATAACATAGCAGTGGTGGGGCCTCCTGGGGCTATTACCTCATAGACAACAGAGTGTGCGTTATATAACTTCTGGCACCCTATAATCACCCCAACGCGGCAACTCTTGATGATCTATGCCAATGAGGGTAAACAAGTGGAAATTTGAAAACAGGGACTATCCACGAAAAATACAGTTACATGGAAAGAAATGAAGTAGTCTGGTTGCTTTGGGTAGAGACCATGCTTCTAATGCCCCCATGTGACTCCTGATTTGGAAAGTTGTTTCTTATGTAATGGCCAATCTACAATGAGAATAATCCACACAGAACTAGTTAGAGGTTATACCAGAATGCGACTGATTTTCTTTTCAGAAATTCTTGGCAATTCTTGGGTGGATTTAAATTATGACAATGGATTTAAACTCTGGTACTTACTTTTAAAACACCATACTACACAAATGGGTTTTATCCTCAACTCACGGTCTTAAAACTGAGATTTTTTTTTTTTTTTTTTGACAGGTATCACTCTGTCTTCCAGGCTGGAGTGCAGTGGCACAATCTTGGCTCACTGCAACCTCTGTCTCCCAGGTTCAAGAGATTTTCCTTCCTCAGCCTCCTGAGTAGCTGGGAGTACAGGCGTCCGCCACCACGCCTGGCTAATTTTTGTATTTTTAGCAGAGACAGGGTTTCACCATGTTGGCCAGGCTGGTCTCCAACTCTGACCCTCAAGTGATCCACTCACTGCGGCCTCCCAAAGTGCTGCGATTACAGGCTGAGACACCACACCCAGGCAGTTACATATTTTTGAAGGCTTTATTTTATTCTCAAAAACAATGCTTTTATGCAAAAATATATTTGTACTTGTAAACTACAGTCTGCCTACTAATTGATATAATGTCTATGTAGCTAATTACTTTGCTTTCAGTAATTCAGTAGGGGAGATTTATGAGATTAATGACAATTACATTTAATGGTAAAAATGACAATAACAGTTTTGAATAATGTCCTATTTCTGTTGTATTTATTTAATTTACATTATTCCAATAAAATTCCTTTGAGTAATGGCCTTACATCAAGTCATTTGATGATATTATTTTCTCAAACTGTCATTTCATGAGCTCAGTTTATTTTCCCTGCTTCTCTTATACAGCTTTCATGTTTTTTGTTTGTTTTTCTTGAGACAGAGTCTTGCTCTGTTGCCCAGGCTGGAGTGCAGTGGGGTGTGATCTCAGCTCACTGTAAGCTCTGCCTCCCAGGTTCAAGGGATTCTCCTGCCTCAGCCTCCTGAGTAGTTGGGATTTCAGACAGGTGCCACCACACCCAGTTAATTTTTGTGTTTTCTAGTAGAGACAGGGCTTTGCCATGTTGGCCAGGCTGGTTTCAAACTCCTGACCTCAAGTGACCTGTCTGCCTCAGCCTTCCAACATGCTGGGATTACAGGGATGAGCCACTGCACCTGGCCCAATTTCCAAATAATATTTACTAAAATTATATTTCATTAATACAAACTGTATTTTTAGAATACATTTTGTTATTTGTCAAGGAACAGAAGGACCTGAAGTTTTAAGATATTTCAGGAATAAATTTAACTGTATGAACTCTTCCTCTTCTGTATTAACTTTAGACCCCAACTCTGCACTTCTCTCTTGCACTTCCCCATCACATAGGATTCATTATCTGCATCCCCTCCTAACACTTTCTGATCACTCCTGTATTCCATGTCCACCAGCACTTTAGAATAATGTTTAAAGTCCTCTTGAAGTCAGCAGCTTTTACAGGTAAATGTGCAAAGTATTTAGGAAATTATAACAGGTTGAAGGT
>NW_022321312.1:0-6797 GCF_002776525.5 Piliocolobus tephrosceles | reverse complement strand
CTTGCTGGTTCTTTTGCTCGCTCTGCTGGTCTTAGAAAAACAAGACAGTTGGTGCCGAAACCCGGGAGAAGACCCCTCCTCAGGGCCCCCAGGGTCCGGGGAGCCTCCTCCTCCTCGTTCCACGCCGCGGACGGACCAGGACCTGAGACCCGCTTCGCTCACTCTCATGGCCTCTCTGGGGTAAGTGCCCTTGTCTCCTCTTTACCACCCTCGGCCAAAATCCTGCGCAGGTCCGAGGTCCATTTTGAGCCACCAAGTGGCTGGAAGCCACCACGTGGCTTCGGAGAGCCTTGCAGGTCGGAGACGTCCGCCTGAAGGTACCCTCCACTTTGGCTTCAAGAGCCTCCAGTCTGTCTCTGCTGGTTCCAAAGGACGCTTTGAAGCCAGGCAGAGATCCACTTCCATTTCCATTGTGTCCATTGTGTGTCGGTAAAGAGGAAACAAATGGGAAACCCCCAGTCCAAATTTCCAAAGAGCACCCCCTTAGGGTGCCTCCTAGCCAATTTAAAAACCTTACAGCTTGAACAAGACCTTAGGAGGAAGCGGTTAATTTTCCTTTCCACTGTGGCGTGGCCGCGATACAAACTAGACAATCAGTCTCAGTGGCCACCAGAGGGCACCTTAGACCGCAATGTTCTGACCGACCTCAGCAATTTCTGCCAGCGGCTAGGCAAGTGGTCTGAAATTACTTACATACAAGGCTTTTGGGCCTTACGCTCTCGTCCCGACCTGTATAGCCGGTGCTCTTCGGCCCAAGTTATGCTAGCCAAGGACGCCGGCTCACAGGAACCCGAAAAAGAGGAGTCTTCATTTCTTTCTGTTCAGCCAGAGGATCTAGGTTTTCCCTCACTTCCACCCTATACTCCTCCTCCTCCTCCCTCTGTCCGGACTCCTCCTTCCTCTTCCTTACCTACTAGTAATCCACTCAGTCCCATGCCTCCTTCGGGGCCCCCAACTGGCTGTCTTGAGTCTCCTGTCTCTGCTCACACCCGCTCTAAGTGCCCTGCTGATGTCCCCACTCCTGCCCCGCACCCCCCTACAGTGTTAGCGCCTTTGCGAGAGGTGGCTGGGGCGGAGGGGGTAGTCAGAGTACATGTCCCTTTTTCATTGGCCGATCTTTCCAAAATTGAGAAGCGTTTAGGTGATTTCTCAGCTAATCCTACCATCTACATAAAGGAATTTAGATACCTTTGTCAGGCATATGACTTAACTTGGCATGACCTCCAGGTTATCCTAACCTCCACCCTAAACCCGGAGGAGCAAGAGCGCATCCTAGCGGCCGCCAGGCAGCATGCCAACCAACTACATTTAACTGACGCCGCCATCCCACTAGGGGAGCAAGCCGTCCCCTCGGCAGACCCAGACTGGAACTACCAAGCAAACCAGCCTGGGCGCCGTAGGCGAGACTTGATGGTCCAGTGTTTGTTGGCTGGTATGCAAGCAGCCTCGAACAAAACTGTAAATTTTAACAAATTAAAAGAAATTATTCAAAATCCAGAAGAAAATCCAGCCGCATTCTTAAATAGGCTGACTGAAGTTCTGACCCAGTATACCCAGTTAGATCCGGCCTCCCCCACAGGGGCCACCATTTTGGCGTCTTATTTCATTTCTCAATCAGCTCCTGACATTCGTAAAAAACTTCAAAAGGTAGAGGATGGTCCTCAGGCACCAATACAAGACCTAGTTAAATTAGCCTTTAAGGTCTATAACTCCAGAGAGGAGACGGCTGAAGCGGTGCGTCAAGCACGCCTTAAACAGAAGGCCCAGCTCCTAGCAGCGGCTTTACAGCCCAGTCGTAACCCCAGACCAGAGAGCACATACCCCACAGACTCCAAGGCCACGAAAGGAGCCTGCTATAAGTGTGGCAAGGCGGGACACTATGCCAACAGGTGTCCGCAGGGTCCCCATGTCCCAACGCAGCCTTGCTATAAGTGCAAGGCATCAGGACATTGGGCCAGTGAATGTCCTAACCCTCATCCACCAGCAACCCCGTGCCCTGCTTGCCAGCAGAAAGGACATTGGAAGTCGGATTGCCCCACCCTGAGAACAGGTGCCGCGCCTCTACGTGACTCCCTTTCCCAGGATCCTGGGAGCTCCTTCCAGCTCCTACATCTGGACGACGACGACAACTGAAGGTGCCGAGACTCGGGGACCCCCATCACCCTCGCCGAGCCACGGGTAACTCTCCTGGTAGCGGGTAAGACAATTAATTTTTTAATAGATAGCGGGGCTACCTATTCTGTTTTGCCGTCCTTCTCTGGACCTAGCCTTCCATCCAATATCTCTGTAGTAGGGGTAGACGGAAAGCCATCCACTCCACGAAAAACTCCACTCCTTAATTGCTGCCTGGCCAACAACTATTTTGCGCACTCGTTCCTCATTATACCCTCATGCCCTACCCCCTTACTAGGCCGAGACATCCTGAGCACCTTAAAGGCCTCCATACACATCCCCACCAACCCATCCACTCCCCTTCAACCCTCTCATGACCTGTTGCTCATGCTTTGTGCAGGCGCACACGCTCCTCCTATGTCGCCCCCATCCCCCATCTTCCCTATTTCTGTACACCCTCAAGTGTGGGACACTTCCACCCCGGTCATAGCTGCCCACCACCCACCAGTTCTTGTCAAGCTCAAAGATCCTACTCGTTTCCCAAACCGCCCCCAATTCTCTCTCTCTCCGACACATCTACAAGGTTTAAAGCCAATTATCACGCGACTACTTAGCCAACATATCCTTGTCCGCACACATTCCCCTTGTAACACTCCAATACTTCCAGTTAAAAAGGCAGATGGAACGTATAGGTTAGTACAGGATCTTCGGCTAGTCAATGAAGCCACCCGTCCCACTCACCCTGTAGTTCCCAACCCTTACACCCTTCTGTCCCATATCCCTACCAATTCTACTTATTTTACTGTGCTAGACCTTAAGGATGCCTTCTTTACCATACCCCTACACACAGACAGCCAGTTCCTGTTTGCCTTCACATGGGAGGACCCAGACACACATACCTCCACTCAACTGACGTGGACAGTCCTCCCACAAGGGTTCCGGGACAGCCCCCATTTCTTTGGTCAGGCCTTAGCGAAAGACCTTGCCTCCTGCCCTCTCACTAATAGCAAAGTTCTGCAGTATGTAGATGATCTCCTAATCTGTAGCCCTACCAAACAAGACTCTCTTCTAGACACTGCAACTCTCCTCAACCATTTAGGCTCATTAGGTTATAGAGTATCTAAACACAAGGCCCAAATTTCTTGCCAAACCGTCATATACTTGGGAATTGAAATCACCCCAACAACCCGGTCACTAACTACCGACCGCATGGCCCTAATACGTAACCTTCTTCCCCCTCAAGATGCAAAAGAAATTCAATCTTTCCTAGGTCTAATAGGTTTCTTCAGACATTGGATCCCCAATTTTGGAATCCTAGCCAAACCTTTATACGCCGCAGTTAAAGAAACCCCACATGGGCCTTTGTCCAACCCCAAATTAATCTCGACTCATTTCACCCGCTTAAAAGCTTGCCTTCTCTCACAACCCACTCTCTCACTGCCTGATTTCCAGCGTCCCTTCCAACTCTTTACCGATGAAAGGCAGAAAGTGGCAGTTGGTCTCTTAGCCCAGCCTGTCGGTAACACCCACCGTCCTGTGGCCTATCTATCCAAACAGCTAGACCCAACTGTACAAGGCTGGCAACCCTGTCTGCGTGCGTTAGCAGCGGCAGCCTGCCTGACCCAGGAAGCAAAAAAGCTCATTAGAGGCAGTAATCTAACGGTCCTCTCCACACACCGTCTTCAGGATCTCATCTCTCATAAAAGTATTAGCCACTTAACTCCATCCCGGCTCCAACTTTTCCATCTCTTATTCATAGAAGACCCCACTGTTACTTTAGAAGTTTGCTCCTCTCTAAATCCAGCCACTTTACTGCCAGACTCTCTTAAACCACCCCATACTAAACATTCTTGTCCTGAGGTCCTGGAGGCTCAACCCCCCAGCCACCTACACTTGCATGACCAGCCCCTTCAGAATGCACAATTAACCTTATTTGTGGATGGCAGCTCCTTTATCAACCCCCAAGGAAACAGGCAGGCAGGATATGCAGTAGTTACCTCCTCTGCAGTTTTAGAGGCAAAACCCCTACCACAAGGGACCACATCACAGCAGGCAGAACTCACTGCACTGACCAAGGCACTCCTGCTATCAAAAGGAAAAACAGTAAACATATACACAGATTCTAAATATGCTTTTCTAATTGCACACACTCATTCAGTCATCTGGAGAGAGAGGGGGTTTTTAACCACCGGCGGTACCCCTATTATTAACAAAAACCAAATACTAAAACTACTAGATGCATTGTCAGCACCTTCCAAGGTAGCCATTATACATTGTAAAGGGCACCAAACTTCATCTGACCCGATAGCAGCTGGCAACAATTTCGCTGACGTCACTGCCAAGTCAGCCGCCAGATTTTCCACCCCTAAGCCTCCTTCTGTCTGTTTTCTCTCCCCCCAATATGCCCCTAACTACACTCAGGAAGAAAAGGCTAAGCTATTACAAAATCCAACAGCCAAACTAACTACAGGTGACTGGATATATATTGATAACAAACTAGTTATTCCTGAAACACAACTCCATACCATTCTAACAGACATACATAACTCTTTACATATAGGACCCAAAGCCTTATACAATTTTCTAAATCCCCTCCTCCATTGTCCAACACTACAAAAACACTTACTGACAATCAACCAGCAGTGCTCTACCTGTCTAAAGGCAAATCCTCAAGGCGCATTGCGTAATCCCCATCCCAGCCACCAACTCAGAGGACACCAACCAGGTGAAGATTGGCAAATTGATTTCACACATATGCCAAAACATAAAAAATTCAAATACCTCTTAACCCTTGTGGACACTTTTTCAGGGTGGATAGAGGCCTATCCTACCACAGGAGAAACCGCTAACATTGTTGCCTCTATACTCACTGAACATATTATTCCTAGGTTTGGTCTCCCGGTCACTCTTCAATCCGACAATGGTCCAGCATTCATCTCTAAGGTAGTCCAACAGGTGGCATCCCTCCTACACATCACCTGGAAACTCCACATCCCTTATAGGCCTCAGTCTTCTGGTAAGGTAGAAAAGGCTAACGGACTCATCAAACAACAGCTCACCAAACTCTCAATCGAAACCCAGCAGTCGTGGGTAACCCTCCTTCCCTTAGCCCTGACCCGGCTGCGGGCAGCACCTCGAAGCCCAACAGGCCTCAGTCCATTCGAATTAGTCTACGGACGGCCCCTAACCCTCCAGCAAATACCTTCCCTGCCAGCCCCTTTGGCGAACTACCTCCCATATCTCACTCTTCTCAGACAACTCCTAAGACAGCACGCTGAGTTAGCACACCCTCTTCCAACAGACGCCTACAACCCACATCTCTCCCTCAGTCCCGGGGACCAAGTATACATAAAAGATATCCAAGCCAAAGACTTACAGCCCAGGTGGAAAGGTCCATACATTGTCCTCCTGTCTACACATACAGCAGCAAAACTCCTAGGACACACACATTGGATTCATATTTCCCAGCTAAAAAGGGCCCCCACTGAGAATAATCAGTGGACATCAGTTCAACTTTCCCCCACTCGCCTCAAACTTACAAAGCTTCCTTGACTATCTCATGCTCCCCGACCCCTGGCACCTGGCTTGCTTTCTCAACATCCTCTACATAAACCTATCAGACTTTCAATACATAGCCCCAGATCCATATCTACCTCCGGACAATAGTCCAGAGCAGTGGTTCTCCCGTCTTCTAACTTTCATCGAACATCTTCAGTGACAAGGGACACTGCAACTACACTGAAAATGTAGTCTCAGTTTACATTTATATTGCCGTCTCACTCATACACTCAGACCTTTGCTAGTCCGCCTACTGTATGGCAGTTATTTTTTTAATCACTGAAACTTGGCCACAAGACAGCCGAACACACTCAGTAGTACATAGTTCTGCCAGTTGTCTTCCTTAAGGCTGTCAAACTTCTCTCCGCACAATAGAGGCCCCTTCTCATGGCTCACACTTATCCGCCAAAGGCCAAACTTAACCTACACTGTGAATATAACCAATCTCTCCCACCGCTTCCTCTGTGAGGCTTTAGAAGGCCCCCACCTAGTGGCAGCCCCCCGCCCTGCCCATGGCCTTCAACACAACTGGTCTCTCTCTCTAAAACTCTTAACCATACAGCCATTAATTGATCCCTCTATGTCCCTGTGTCCTTGGTCCCCAGTCTAACTTTATACAGCCAGGCAGAGGTATCAGAGCTTTTCCAACAACTTTCTATGCTACTACGCCACTTTCGTCAAAAAACGGGCTGTTTTCCTCCCTCTAGTTATTGGAATCAGCTGAAGGACTGGCCTCCCTGCAGCGCCGAACTACCTCAATAGCCCAAGTAGCTGCCCAAAATAGGCGAGCTCTGGACTTGCTTACAGCTGAAAAAGGAGGCACTTGTCTCTTCCCTGGAGAAGAGTGCTGCTATTATGTTAGCGAGTCAAGCCTAGCAGACACTAACATTCAAACTGCCCATATTCCAACAAATGCTTCCACTTCTTATTCTTGCACTAATACTGTGCCTTATTTTATTTTTCATCCGTGCGTCCAAATACCAACCATAGGCTCCGACTTTAACAACGCCCCTTAACAGCAGGAAGTAGCCAGACAGACCACGGCGCCCCTTTATCACTATTATCAACAAAAGGTTGGACTGTTTGGACGAACCGAGGCAAGATGGTGTACTTCCGGGTTCTTCATC
>NW_022321311.1:0-6797 GCF_002776525.5 Piliocolobus tephrosceles | reverse complement strand
GATGAAGAACCCGGAAGTACACCATCTTGCCTCGGTTCGTCCAAACAGTCCAACCTTTTGTTGATAATAGTGATAAAGGGGCGCCGTGGTCTGTCTGGCTACTTCCTGCTGTTAAGGGGCGTTGTTAAAGTCGGAGCCTATGGTTGGTATTTGGACGCACGGATGAAAAATAAAATAAGGCACAGTATTAGTGCAAGAATAAGAAGTGGAAGCATTTGTTGGAATATGGGCAGTTTGAATGTTAGTGTCTGCTAGGCTTGACTCGCTAACATAATAGCAGCACTCTTCTCCAGGGAAGAGACAAGTGCCTCCTTTTTCAGCTGTAAGCAAGTCCAGAGCTCGCCTATTTTGGGCAGCTACTTGGGCTATTGAGGTAGTTCGGCGCTGCAGGGAGGCCAGTCCTTCAGCTGATTCCAATAACTAGAGGGAGGAAAACAGCCCGTTTTTTGACGAAAGTGGCGTAGTAGCATAGAAAGTTGTTGGAAAAGCTCTGATACCTCTGCCTGGCTGTATAAAGTTAGACTGGGGACCAAGGACACAGGGACATAGAGGGATCAATTAATGGCTGTATGGTTAAGAGTTTTAGAGAGAGAGACCAGTTGTGTTGAAGGCCATGGGCAGGGCGGGGGGCTGCCACTAGGTGGGGGCCTTCTAAAGCCTCACAGAGGAAGCGGTGGGAGAGATTGGTTATATTCACAGTGTAGGTTAAGTTTGGCCTTTGGCGGATAAGTGTGAGCCATGAGAAGGGGCCTCTATTGTGCGGAGAGAAGTTTGACAGCCTTAAGGAAGACAACTGGCAGAACTATGTACTACTGAGTGTGTTCGGCTGTCTTGTGGCCAAGTTTCAGTGATTAAAAAAATAACTGCCATACAGTAGGCGGACTAGCAAAGGTCTGAGTGTATGAGTGAGACGGCAATATAAATGTAAACTGAGACTACATTTTCAGTGTAGTTGCAGTGTCCCTTGTCACTGAAGATGTTCGATGAAAGTTAGAAGACGGGAGAACCACTGCTCTGGACTATTGTCCGGAGGTAGATATGGATCTGGGGCTATGTATTGAAAGTCTGATAGGTTTATGTAGAGGATGTTGAGAAAGCAAGCCAGGTGCCAGGGGTCGGGGAGCATGAGATAGTCAAGGAAGCTTTGTAAGTTTGAGGCGAGTGGGGGAAAGTTGAACTGATGTCCACTGATTATTCTCAGTGGGGGCCCTTTTTAGCTGGGAAATATGAATCCAATGTGTGTGTCCTAGGAGTTTTGCTGCTGTATGTGTAGACAGGAGGACAATGTATGGACCTTTCCACCTGGGCTGTAAGTCTTTGGCTTGGATATCTTTTATGTATACTTGGTCCCCGGGACTGAGGGAGAGATGTGGGTTGTAGGCGTCTGTTGGAAGAGGGTGTGCTAACTCAGCGTGCTGTCTTAGGAGTTGTCTGAGAAGAGTGAGATATGGGAGGTAGTTCGCCAAAGGGGCTGGCAGGGAAGGTATTTGCTGGAGGGTTAGGGGCCGTCCGTAGACTAATTCGAATGGACTGAGGCCTGTTGGGCTTCGAGGTGCTGCCCGCAGCCGGGTCAGGGCTAAGGGAAGGAGGGTTACCCACGACTGCTGGGTTTCGATTGAGAGTTTGGTGAGCTGTTGTTTGATGAGTCCGTTAGCCTTTTCTACCTTACCAGAAGACTGAGGCCTATAAGGGATGTGGAGTTTCCAGGTGATGTGTAGGAGGGATGCCACCTGTTGGACTACCTTAGAGATGAATGCTGGACCATTGTCGGATTGAAGAGTGACCGGGAGACCAAACCTAGGAATAATATGTTCAGTGAGTATAGAGGCAACAATGTTAGCGGTTTCTCCTGTGGTAGGATAGGCCTCTATCCACCCTGAAAAAGTGTCCACAAGGGTTAAGAGGTATTTGAATTTTTTATGTTTTGGCATATGTGTGAAATCAATTTGCCAATCTTCACCTGGTTGGTGTCCTCTGAGTTGGTGGCTGGGATGGGGATTACGCAATGCGCCTTGAGGATTTGCCTTTAGACAGGTAGAGCACTGCTGGTTGATTGTCAGTAAGTGTTTTTGTAGTGTTGGACAATGGAGGAGGGGATTTAGAAAATTGTATAAGGCTTTGGGTCCTATATGTAAAGAGTTATGTATGTCTGTTAGAATGGTATGGAGTTGTGTTTCAGGAATAACTAGTTTGTTATCAATATATATCCAGTCACCTGTAGTTAGTTTGGCTGTTGGATTTTGTAATAGCTTAGCCTTTTCTTCCTGAGTGTAGTTAGGGGCATATTGGGGGGAGAGAAAACAGACAGAAGGAGGCTTAGGGGTGGAAAATCTGGCGGCTGACTTGGCAGTGACGTCAGCGAAATTGTTGCCAGCTGCTATCGGGTCAGATGAAGTTTGGTGCCCTTTACAATGTATAATGGCTACCTTGGAAGGTGCTGACAATGCATCTAGTAGTTTTAGTATTTGGTTTTTGTTAATAATAGGGGTACCGCCGGTGGTTAAAAACCCCCTCTCTCTCCAGATGACTGAATGAGTGTGTGCAATTAGAAAAGCATATTTAGAATCTGTGTATATGTTTACTGTTTTTCCTTTTGATAGCAGGAGTGCCTTGGTCAGTGCAGTGAGTTCTGCCTGCTGTGATGTGGTCCCTTGTGGTAGGGGTTTTGCCTCTAAAACTGCAGAGGAGGTAACTACTGCATATCCTGCCTGCCTGTTTCCTTGGGGGTTGATAAAGGAGCTGCCATCCACAAATAAGGTTAATTGTGCATTCTGAAGGGGCTGGTCATGCAAGTGTAGGTGGCTGGGGGGTTGAGCCTCCAGGACCTCAGGACAAGAATGTTTAGTATGGGGTGGTTTAAGAGAGTCTGGCAGTAAAGTGGCTGGATTTAGAGAGGAGCAAACTTCTAAAGTAACAGTGGGGTCTTCTATGAATAAGAGATGGAAAAGTTGGAGCCGGGATGGAGTTAAGTGGCTAATACTTTTATGAGAGATGAGATCCTGAAGACGGTGTGTGGAGAGGACCGTTAGATTACTGCCTCTAATGAGCTTTTTTGCTTCCTGGGTCAGGCAGGCTGCCGCTGCTAACGCACGCAGACAGGGTTGCCAGCCTTGTACAGTTGGGTCTAGCTGTTTGGATAGATAGGCCACAGGACGGTGGGTGTTACCGACAGGCTGGGCTAAGAGACCAACTGCCACTTTCTGCCTTTCATCGGTAAAGAGTTGGAAGGGACGCTGGAAATCAGGCAGTGAGAGAGTGGGTTGTGAGAGAAGGCAAGCTTTTAAGCGGGTGAAATGAGTCGAGATTAATTTGGGGTTGGACAAAGGCCCATGTGGGGTTTCTTTAACTGCGGCGTATAAAGGTTTGGCTAGGATTCCAAAATTGGGGATCCAATGTCTGAAGAAACCTATTAGACCTAGGAAAGATTGAATTTCTTTTGCATCTTGAGGGGGAAGAAGGTTACGTATTAGGGCCATGCGGTCGGTAGTTAGTGACCGGGTTGTTGGGGTGATTTCAATTCCCAAGTATATGACGGTTTGGCAAGAAATTTGGGCCTTGTGTTTAGATACTCTATAACCTAATGAGCCTAAATGGTTGAGGAGAGTTGCAGTGTCTAGAAGAGAGTCTTGTTTGGTAGGGCTACAGATTAGGAGATCATCTACATACTGCAGAACTTTGCTATTAGTGAGAGGGCAGGAGGCAAGGTCTTTCGCTAAGGCCTGACCAAAGAAATGGGGGCTGTCCCGGAACCCTTGTGGGAGGACTGTCCACGTCAGTTGAGTGGAGGTATGTGTGTCTGGGTCCTCCCATGTGAAGGCAAACAGGAACTGGCTGTCTGTGTGTAGGGGTATGGTAAAGAAGGCATCCTTAAGGTCTAGCACAGTAAAATAAGTAGAATTGGTAGGGATATGGGACAGAAGGGTGTAAGGGTTGGGAACTACAGGGTGAGTGGGACGGGTGGCTTCATTGACTAGCCGAAGATCCTGTACTAACCTATACGTTCCATCTGCCTTTTTAACTGGAAGTATTGGAGTGTTACAAGGGGAATGTGTGCGGACAAGGATATGTTGGCTAAGTAGTCGCGTGATAATTGGCTTTAAACCTTGTAGATGTGTCGGAGAGAGAGAGAATTGGGGGCGGTTTGGGAAACGAGTAGGATCTTTGAGCTTGACAAGAACTGGTGGGTGGTGGGCAGCTATGACCGGGGTGGAAGTGTCCCACACTTGAGGGTGTACAGAAATAGGGAAGATGGGGGATGGGGGCGACATAGGAGGAGCGTGTGCGCCTGCACAAAGCATGAGCAACAGGTCATGAGAGGGTTGAAGGGGAGTGGATGGGTTGGTGGGGATGTGTATGGAGGCCTTTAAGGTGCTCAGGATGTCTCGGCCTAGTAAGGGGGTAGGGCATGAGGGTATAATGAGGAACGAGTGCGCAAAATAGTTGTTGGCCAGGCAGCAATTAAGGAGTGGAGTTTTTCGTGGAGTGGATGGCTTTCCGTCTACCCCTACTACAGAGATATTGGATGGAAGGCTAGGTCCAGAGAAGGACGGCAAAACAGAATAGGTAGCCCCGCTATCTATTAAAAAATTAATTGTCTTACCCGCTACCAGGAGAGTTACCCGTGGCTCGGCGAGGGTGATGGGGGTCCCCGAGTCTCGGCACCTTCAGTTGTCGTCGTCGTCCAGATGTAGGAGCTGGAAGGAGCTCCCAGGATCCTGGGAAAGGGAGTCACGTAGAGGCGCGGCACCTGTTCTCAGGGTGGGGCAATCCGACTTCCAATGTCCTTTCTGCTGGCAAGCAGGGCACGGGGTTGCTGGTGGATGAGGGTTAGGACATTCACTGGCCCAATGTCCTGATGCCTTGCACTTATAGCAAGGCTGCGTTGGGACATGGGGACCCTGCGGACACCTGTTGGCATAGTGTCCCGCCTTGCCACACTTATAGCAGGCTCCTTTCGTGGCCTTGGAGTCTGTGGGGTATGTGCTCTCTGGTCTGGGGTTACGACTGGGCTGTAAAGCCGCTGCTAGGAGCTGGGCCTTCTGTTTAAGGCGTGCTTGACGCACCGCTTCAGCCGTCTCCTCTCTGGAGTTATAGACCTTAAAGGCTAATTTAACTAGGTCTTGTATTGGTGCCTGAGGACCATCCTCTACCTTTTGAAGTTTTTTACGAATGTCAGGAGCTGATTGAGAAATGAAATAAGACGCCAAAATGGTGGCCCCTGTGGGGGAGGCCGGATCTAACTGGGTATACTGGGTCAGAACTTCAGTCAGCCTATTTAAGAATGCGGCTGGATTTTCTTCTGGATTTTGAATAATTTCTTTTAATTTGTTAAAATTTACAGTTTTGTTCGAGGCTGCTTGCATACCAGCCAACAAACACTGGACCATCAAGTCTCGCCTACGGCGCCCAGGCTGGTTTGCTTGGTAGTTCCAGTCTGGGTCTGCCGAGGGGACGGCTTGCTCCCCTAGTGGGATGGCGGCGTCAGTTAAATGTAGTTGGTTGGCATGCTGCCTGGCGGCCGCTAGGATGCGCTCTTGCTCCTCCGGGTTTAGGGTGGAGGTTAGGATAACCTGGAGGTCATGCCAAGTTAAGTCATATGCCTGACAAAGGTATCTAAATTCCTTTATGTAGATGGTAGGATTAGCTGAGAAATCACCTAAACGCTTCTCAATTTTGGAAAGATCGGCCAATGAAAAAGGGACATGTACTCTGACTACCCCCTCCGCCCCAGCCACCTCTCGCAAAGGCGCTAACACTGTAGGGGGGTGCGGGGCAGGAGTGGGGACATCAGCAGGGCACTTAGAGCGGGTGTGAGCAGAGACAGGAGACTCAAGACAGCCAGTTGGGGGCCCCGAAGGAGGCATGGGACTGAGTGGATTACTAGTAGGTAAGGAAGAGGAAGGAGGAGTCCGGACAGAGGGAGGAGGAGGAGGAGTATAGGGTGGAAGTGAGGGAAAACCTAGATCCTCTGGCTGAACAGAAAGAAATGAAGACTCCTCTTTTTCGGGTTCCTGTGAGCCGGCGTCCTTGGCTAGCATAACTTGGGCCGAAGAGCACCGGCTATACAGGTCGGGACGAGAGCGTAAGGCCCAAAAGCCTTGTATGTAAGTAATTTCAGACCACTTGCCTAGCCGCTGGCAGAAATTGCTGAGGTCGGTCAGAACATTGCGGTCTAAGGTGCCCTCTGGTGGCCACTGAGACTGATTGTCTAGTTTGTATCGCGGCCACGCCACAGTGGAAAGGAAAATTAACCGCTTCCTCCTAAGGTCTTGTTCAAGCTGTAAGGTTTTTAAATTGGCTAGGAGGCACCCTAAGGGGGTGCTCTTTGGAAATTTGGACTGGGGGTTTCCCATTTGTTTCCTCTTTACCGACACACAATGGACACAATGGAAATGGAAGTGGATCTCTGCCTGGCTTCAAAGCGTCCTTTGGAACCAGCAGAGACAGACTGGAGGCTCTTGAAGCCAAAGTGGAGGGTACCTTCAGGCGGACGTCTCCGACCTGCAAGGCTCTCCGAAGCCACGTGGTGGCTTCCAGCCACTTGGTGGCTCAAAATGGACCTCGGACCTGCGCAGGATTTTGGCCGAGGGTGGTAAAGAGGAGACAAGGGCACTTACCCCAGAGAGGCCATGAGAGTGAGCGAAGCGGGTCTCAGGTCCTGGTCCGTCCGCGGCGTGGAACGAGGAGGAGGAGGCTCCCCGGACCCTGGGGGCCCTGAGGAGGGGTCTTCTCCCGGGTTTCGGCACCAACTGTCTTGTTTTTCTAAGACCAGCAGAGCGAGCAAAAGAACCAGCAAG
>NW_022321310.1:0-5664 GCF_002776525.5 Piliocolobus tephrosceles | reverse complement strand
AAAAAAAAAAAAAAAAAAAAAAAAAAGAAACTGCCTCATGAAAACTAGGTTGTAACTCTGTGAGATGAATTCACATGTCACAAGTAGGTTTCCCACAAAGCTCCTTTCTAGTTTTTATTTGAGAACATTTCCTTTGACACTGAAAGCTTCATTGCACTAAGAAATATCCCAATGTAGATTTCAAGAAAACACTGTCAGCAAACGGACCCATGGAAAGGAAAGTGTAACTCTGTGAGTTGCATTCACATGTCACAATGCAGTTTCTCAGAACGCTTGTTTCCAGTTTTTATCTGGTGATTTTCTTTTTCACCATATCCCTCCATGGGCACCCAAATATCACTTGTCCAATTCCACAAGAACAGTCTTAGCGAATGGCTTCATGAGGAGAAATGTGGAACTCTGTGAGATGAATTCACAGATCACAAAGAAGTTTCTCAGAAAGCTTCTTTCCCATTTTTATCGGAGGATATTTCCTTTGGCCCTATAGCCTTCACTGGGATCCGAAATATCAGTTCTCAGACTCCACGAAAACAGGACTGGCCGATGGCTCCACGAAATTCCGGTGTATCTCAGTGAGTTGAATTCACACAGCACAAAGCAGTTTCTCAGAAAGCGTCTTTCTTTATTGAGCTGAGGTTACTTGTGGTCTCAGAGCGCCACCGTGTGTCTTATTGCAGATTCTACGAAAACACTGTTAGCAAGCTTCTCAATGAAAATGATGAAGTAACTCTGTGAGCTGAACTCACCCACAGCCAAGAAGTTTCTGAGAGGGCTTCTCTGCAGATTTGTCTGAGGATATTTCATTACTCACCAAGGGATTCAACGATATCCAAGATATCACTTCCGAGATTCCACAAAATCACTGCTAGGAAACTCCTCCATGAAAGAGTGGTGTAACACTGGGAAATGAATTCACACATCACAAAGCAGTTTCTCAGAAAGCTTCATTCCACTTTTCCTCGGAGGATATTTCCTTTGTCCTTCTACTCTTCAAACCCATCCGAAATATCATTTCTCAAAATCTACAAAAAAGCTACTAGTAAACAGCTACACAAAAGAGTGGTGCAACTCTGTGAGAAGACGTCACATATCAGGAGGCAATTTCTCAGAAAGCTTCTTTCACGTCTTTATCGGAGGATAGTTCCTTTCTCACTGTAAGCTGCATAACGCGAAGAAGTATCCCATTACAGATTTCAAGAAAACTGTGTTAGCACACTGATCCTTAAAGAGAAAAGGATAACTGTGTGAGTTGCATTCACACATTGCAATGTAGTTTCTCTGAATGCTTCTTTA
Organism: Piliocolobus tephrosceles; assembly: GCF_002776525.5. Lineage (NCBI taxonomy): Eukaryota > Metazoa > Chordata > Mammalia > Primates > Cercopithecidae > Piliocolobus > Piliocolobus tephrosceles. Next base: position 4,371 of record NW_022321310.1, on the reverse strand, counting down.
CAGTTTTTGTCTGAGGATATTTTCTTTTTCACCATAGCTCTCAATGAGCTCCCAAATATCACTTTGCACAATCCATGAAAACAGTGATAGCAAACTGCTACTAAAACGGAAAGGTGAAACTCTGCATGATGAATTCACATATCATAAAGCAACTTCTCAGAAAGCTTCTTTCCAGTTCTTATCTGAGGATATTTCCTTTTTCACCAAGGGCCTCAATGCGCTCCAACATATCACTTTACAGATTCCACCACAACAGTGTTAGCAAACTGCCTAATGACGAATAGGTTGTAAATCTGTCAGATGAATTTACATATCACAAATAGGTTTCTCAGAAAGCTCCTTTTTAATTTTTATTTGTGAATATTTCCTTTGTCACTGTAAGCTTCATTGTGCCAAGAAATATCCCAATGTAGATATCAAGAAAACACTGTTAGCAAACGGATCCATGGAAAGGAAAGTGTAACTCTGTGAGTTACATTCACATGTCACAATGCAGTTTTTCAGAACGCTTCTTTCCAGTTTTTATCTGAGAATATTTCCTTTTTCACCTTGCCCTCCATGGACTCCCAAATATCACTTTGCAGAAGAGACGAAGACAGTGTTAGCAAACTGCTACTAGAAGGGAAAGGTGAAACTCTGCATGATGAATTCACACATCAGAAAGCAGTTTCTCAGAAAGCTTCTTTCTAGTTATTATCTGAGGATATTTCCTTTTTCACCAGGCTCCTCAATGCGCTCTCAAATATCACTTTGCAGATTCCAGGACAACAGTGTTAGCAAACTGCCTCATGAAGACTAGGTTGTAACTGTGTGAGACGAATTCACATATCACAAATAGGTTTCTCAGAAAGCTCCTTTCTAGTTTTTATTTGAGGATATTTTCTTTCTCACCATAAGCTTCATTCTGCTAAGAAATATCCCAATGTAGATTTCAAGAAAACACTGTTAGCAAACGTATCCATGGAAAGGAAAGTGTAACATTGTGAGTTGCATTCACCTGTCACAGTGCAGTTTCTCAGAACACATCTTTCCAATTTTTCTATCTGAGCATATTTCCCTTTCCACCGTAGGCCTCAATGCATTCCAAAATATCACCTTGCAGATTCCACGACAATGGTGTTAGCACACTGCTTCATGAGGTATAGCTTGTAACTCTGAGATGAATTCACATACCACAAAGAAGTTTCTCACAAACCTTCTATCAAGGTTTTAATTGAGACTATTTCCTCTATAAGCATAGGCCTCAATGCCATCCAATGTAGCCCTTCTCAGGTTCCTCAAAGGCAGTCTTATTCGACTGTTCCATGAAATGGAAGTGTAACTCTGTGAGATGTATTCACACATCACAAAGATGTTTCTGAGAAAGCTTCTTTCTAGTTTTTATATGAGGATATTTCCTTTGTCACCATAAGGTTCATTGTGCTAAGAACTGTCCCAATGCAGATTTCAAGAAAACTGTGTTAGCAAACTGATAACTGAAGGGAAAAGTGTAACTGTGTGAGTTGCATTCACACATCACAATGCAGCTTCTCTGAACGCTTCTTTCCAGTTTTTATCAGAGGATATTTTCTTTTTCACCATAGTCCTCAATTAGCTCCCAAATATCACTTTGCAGAATTCATGAAAACAGTGTTTGCAAACCGCTACTAGAAGGGAAAGGTGAAACTCTGCGTGATGAATTCCCACTTCAGAAAGCAATTTCTCAGAAAGCTTCTTTCTACTTCTTATCTGAGGATATTTCCTTTTTCACCATAGGACTCAATGTGCTCCCAACTATCACTTTGCAGATTCCATGACAACGGTGTTAGCAAACTGTTTCATGAGGTCTATGTTGTAACTGTGAGATGAATTCATATATCACAAAGAAGTTTCTCACAAAGCTTCCATCAAAGTTTTAATTGGAAACTGCAGGTTTCATCGGAAGACCTTTCCTTGCTCACCACAAGCCTCCAGGCGTCACTAAACCTCCCTTCACAGATTCTTCAAAGACATAGTTTCAAAACTGGTCAACATAGAGTAAGCATGAACTCTGTGAAGTGAATGCACATACTGAGAGACTATGTGAATATGCATTGAGTTATAACTTTCTTCTCATAAGGCACAGTTTGAACACTGTTCCTGTAACCGAAATAGTGATATTTGGAGCACATTGAAAATTATAGCAAGAAGTGAAATGTCATCCAATAAAAAACAGAAAGAACCACTCAAAGAAACTGCTCTCTGACACTTCCATTCTTTTAACAGGGTTAAAACTTACTCTATATTTCCCAGTTTGAAAGTCGGTCTTTGAGGGTTCTCTGAAGGGATAGTAAGTGGCAACTGGAGGCCTGTGTCGAGCAAGAAAATGTCTTCCATCGAAAATTAGAGAGAAGCATTCTGCGCAACTCTTTTGTGATGTTTGTATTCATCTCTTAGAGTTAAATCATCCTTTGGATTGAACAGTTTGAAATCACTGTTTCTGTGGAATTTGAGAAAGAACATTTGGAAACACGCTTTATAATGTGCCGAAAAAGTAATAACCTCAGAGAGAAAGCAGAAGGAAACATTCTGTGGAACTGCCCTGTGTCATGTGAATTCTGCTCACACAGTTAAGCTTCCTCTTTCATTGAGCATTATCATAACACAGTTTTAGTTTAGTCTGCGAAGGGATATTCAGGAGCGCTTTGAGACTCACGGTGAGAAAGCAAACGTCTTCAGAAAGAAATTGGAGGGAAGCATTCTGAGAGGCTGCTTTCCAATGTATGCACTCCAGTCACAAAAATATACCTTTCTTCTCCTAGAGGAATCCGGAATCTCTTTTGGAGAAAAAGCTACAAAGAGTCATTTGGGAGTACAGGGATGGCTATGGTGAAAAAGGGAATATCCTCAGAGAAAAGCTGGAAAGAAGATTTCTGTGAAACTGCTTTGTGTTATGTATATTGATTCATCTCATACAGTTAAAAGTTTTCTTATATTACCCGGTTTGGAAACTCCGTCATGCACAGACCTGCGAAGGGATATTCGGGAGCACATTCAGGCCTATGGTGAAAGAGGAGATATACTCAGATAAAAACTGGATAGAAGCTTTCTGAGTAACTACTTTGTGATATATGCATTCCACTCAGGGAGTTTTACCTCTTTTCTCACAAGGCAGTGTTTGAACACTGTTTCTGTGAAACCACAAAAGTGATATTTTGGCGTTCATTGAGGACTATGGCGGATAGTGAAATATACTGAAATAAAATTGAGGAAGAAGCGTTCCAAGAATCTGCTCTTTGATATGTTCATTCACTTGACAGAGTTAATGTTTACTCTATGCTTCCCTGTTTCTAAACTCTGTCATTGAAGAATCTGTGAAGGGATACCTAGTGACACCCGGAGACTTGTGGTGAGCAAGGAAACATCTTCCGATGAAACCTGCAGAGAATCTTTCTGAGCATCTGCTTTGTAATGTGTGTATTTGTCTCTAAGAGTTAAACCATTCCTTGGATTCAGCATCTGGAAATCACTGTTTTTGTGGCATCTGAGGAAGGACATTTCAGAACGATCCTCAGAATACGGAGAAAGAAATATCCTCAGGTAAAATCCAGAAGGAAGCTTAATCTGAAACTGCTCTGTGTTGTCTTAATTCCTCCCACTCAGTTAAGCCTCACTTTTCATTGAGTTTTCTAACCCTGTGTATATTTAGCGTGTGATGGGATATTCGGGAGCACTTTGAGGCTTACAGTGAAAAAGAAATATGTTCAAAACGAAACTGGAGAGAAAATTTCCGAGGAACTGTTTTGTGACGTGTGCATTCCATTCACAGTGTTATACCTCACTTCTCATGGAGCGTAGCGGAAACCCTTTTGGAGAAACAGTTACCAAGTGATATTTGGGAGCATGTTGATGCCGATGGTTAAAACGGAAATAGCCTCAGACCACAACTACTAGGAAACTACTCTGTGATATGTGTAATCATCTCACATAGATAAAGCTTTCTTTACATTACGCAGCTTGGAAGCTGTCATGGACGGATTCACGAAGGGACGTTCGGGAGCACATTCAGGAGTATGGTGAAGAAGCAAATATCTTCAGATAAAAATTGGAAAGCAGCTTTCTGTGTATCTGCTTTTTGTTATGTTTATAGATGAAGCTTTCTTTTCATTATGCAGCTTGGAAACTCCCTCATGGATGGATCTGCGAAGGGATATTTGGGATCACTTTCGGGCCTATGGTGTAATAAGAAATATAGTCAGATAAAAAGTGGAGAGAATCTTTCTGAGAAACTGCTTGGTTATGTGTGCATTCCACTCAGGCAGTTATAACTTTCTTCTCATAAGGCACAGTTTGAACACTGTTCCTGTCAAACCAAAAGAGTGATATTGGGAGCACATTGAAGACTATGGCAAA
>NW_022321309.1:0-6358 GCF_002776525.5 Piliocolobus tephrosceles | reverse complement strand
CTCTCAGTACCTGTGGTTCCCATGTCCGTCATGCTCATCTTCTACATTCCAGTATTTTTTTCTGATGCACTGCTTGCTGAAAACATCCCTGGTTATATTTGTATATTTCTGGTCAATCTATATATGGTTGTTCTACCTGTATTCAACCCTGTTATCTATGGGATCAGAAAAAACAGATCCCAGACTAGGTTATAGACCTAAAGACATTTGATGATCAGCCACTTCTAGTCATGATGATATATGTATTGGGACATATATGTTTGTGACTACATATGTGTGTATGATTCCAGACCAGGTTGTACACCCAAAGATATTTGATGATCAGCCATTTCTAGTCATGATATACGTATTGGGATATATATGTAAATATATATACACATATGTGTGTGTGATTATACATGTGTGTATGTATATATTTGTGTTTGTATTTTTTTCTTTTTTATTTCAATAGGTTTTGGGAGAACAGGTGGTGTTTGGTTATATGAATAAGTTCTTTGGTGATGATTTTTGAGATTTTGCTGCACTCATTACCCGAGCAGTGTACACTGTACCCAGTGTGTAGTCTTTTATCCCTTGCCCTCTTCCCACCCTTTCACCTGAGTCCCCAAAGTCCATTGTATCACTCTTATGCCTTTGTGTCCTCATAGCTTAGCTCCAGCATATGAGTGAAAACATGCAAAGTTTGATTTTCCATTCCTGAGTTACTTCATTTAGATTAATAGTCTGCAATTCCATCCAGGTTGCTGCAAATACCATTATTTCTTTCCTTTTTATGGCTGAGTAGTATTCCATGGTATATGCATATAACGCATTTTCTTCATCCACTCGATTGATGGGCATTTGGGCGGGTTCCATATTTTTTGGAATTGTAAATTGTGCTGCTATAAGTATGAGTGTGCAAATATCCTTTTTTGTATATTGACTTCTTTTTCTCTGAATAGATACACAGAAGTGGGACTGCTGGATCAAACGGTACATCTACTTTTAGTTCTTTAAAGAATCTCCACGCAGTTTTCCATAATGGTTTTATTAGTTTACATTCCCACCAACAGTGTACAAGTGTTCTCTTTTTACTGCAACCACACCAACATATATAATTTTCTTTGATTTTTTTGATTATTTCCATTCTTGCAAGAGTAAGATGGTATCGTGTTCTTGTTTTGATTTGCATTTCTCTGGTAATTAGTGATGTTGAGCATTTTTTCATATGCTTGTTGGCCACTTGTATATCTTCTTTTGAGAATTATCTATTCTTGTCCTTATCCCATTTGCTGATGGGATTGTTTTATTTCTTGCTGATTTGTTTGAGTTCTTTGTAGATCTGTACATCAGTCCTTTGTTGAGTGTGTAGATTGTGAAGAATTTTTCCCAGTCTGGGGTTGGTCTGTTTGCTCTGCTGATTGTTTCTTCTGTTACACAGAAGATATTTAATTTAATTAAGTCCCACCTATTTGTCTTTGTTTTTGTTGCATTTGCTTTTGGGTTCTTGGTCATGAAATCTTTGCCTAAGCTAATGTCTAAAAGGGTTTTTCCAATGTTATTGTCTAGAATCTTTATGGTTTCAGATCTTAGATTTAAGTCTTCGATCCATCTGGGGTTGATTTTTGTATCAGGTGAGAGATGAGGATCCAGTTTCATTTTCCTACATATGACTTTCCAGTTATCCTAGAACCATTTGTTGAATAGGGTGTCCTTCCCCACTTTATGTTTTTGCTTGCTTTTTGCAGATGAGTTGGCTGTAAGTATTTGGGTTTATTTCTGAGTTCTCTATTCTGTTCCATTGGTCTATGTGCCTGTTTTTATACCAATACCATGCTCCTTTGCTAACTGTGGTTGTATAGTATAATTTGAAGTCGGGTAATGTGACACCTTCAGATTTGTTATTTTTTGCTTAGTCTTGCTTTGGGTATGTGGGCTCTTTTTTGATTCTATATGAATTTTAGGATTGTTTTTTCTAGTTTTGTGAAGAATGATGGTGGTATTTTGATGGGAATTGCATTGAATTTGTAGACTGTTTTTGGCAGTATGGTCATTTTCACAATTTGATTCTACCCATCCTGAGCATGGGATGTGTTTCCATTTGTTTGTGTTGTCTATGATTTCTTTCAACAGTGTTTTGTAGTTTTCTTTGTAGAGGTGTTTCACCTCCTTGGCTAGGTATTTTCCTACATACTTTATATGCAATTTTTGAAGTTATTGTAAAAGAGACTGAGTTCTTGATTTGATTCTCAGCTTGGTTGTTGTTGGTGTATAGCATAGCTACTGATTTGTGTACATTAACTTTGTACCCAGAAACTGGTGAATTTGTTTACCAGTTCTAGGAGATTTTGGATGAGTCTTTAGGGTTTTGCAGGTATACAATCATGTTATCAGCAAACAGTGACAGTTTGACTTCTTCTTTACCAATCTGGATGCCTGCGATTTCATTCTCTTGTCTGACTAGGACTTCCAGTACTATGTTGAATAGAAGTGATGAGAAAAGGCATCCTTGTCTTGTTCCATTTCTCAGAGGGAATGCTTTCAACTTTTCTCCATTCAGTATAATGTTGGCTGTGGGTTTGTCACAGACGGCTTTTACTACATTGAGGTATGTCCCTTGTATGCTGATTTTGCTGAGAATTTTATGCATAAAGTGAAGCTGGATTTTGTTGAACTTTTTTTTTTTTTTTGCATATATTGAGATGATCATGTGATTTTTGTTTGTAATTCTGTTTACGTGGTATATCACATTTATAGACTTGCATATGTTAAACCATCCCTGCATCCCTGGTATAAAACCCACTTGACCATGGTGGATTATCTTTTTGCTATGCTGTTGGATTTGGCTGGCTAGTATTTTGTTGAGGATTTTTACATCCATGTTCATCAAGAATAGTTGTCAGTAATTTTCTCTTTTTGTTATGTCTTTCCATGGTTTTGATATTAGGCTGATACTAGCTTCATAGAATGATTAGGGGAGAATTCCCTCTTTTTCTATCCTGTGGAATGGTGTCAATAGGATTGGTACAAATTCTTTCAATGTCTGAGATTTCAGCTGTGAATCTGCCTGGGCCTGGACTTTTTATTGTTGGCAATTTTAAGTTACCATTTCAACCTCACTGCTTGTTATTGGTCTGATCACAGTTTCTGTAGCTTTCAAGTTTAATCTAGGAGGGTTGTATATGTCCAAGAATTTATCCATCTACTCTAGATTTTCTAGTTTATCCACATAAAGGTGATCATAGTAGCTTTGAGTAATCTTTTGTATTTCTGTCATATCAGCAGTGATATCTCCTGTTTTGTTTCTAATTGAGCTTATTTGGATCTTCTCTCTTCTTGGTTAATCTCACCAATGATCCATCAATTGTATGTATCTTTTCAAAGGAGCAGCTTACTGTTTTATGAATCTTTTATATTGTTTGCTCATGTGTTTCTGTTTTATTTAGTTATGCTCTGATATTGGTTATTTCTTTTCTTCTGTTGATTTGGGGTTTGGTTTTTGCTTGTTTCTCTAGTGTCTTGAAGTGTGACCTTAGATTGTCTATTTGTGCTCTTTCAGACTTTTTGATGTAGACATTTAAGGCTGTGAACTTTCCTTTAGCATTGTCTTTGCTGTATCCCAGGGGGTTTGATAAGTTGTGTCTCTGTTATCATTCAGTTCACAGAACTTTTTAATTTGCATCTTGATTTCATAGTTAACCCAGTGATCATTCAGAAGCAGGTTATTTAATTTCCATGCATCTGAATGGTTTTGAGGGTTCCTTTTGGTGTTGATTTCCAATTTGACTTCACCAGAGTACGACAGAGTACTTGATATAGTTTTAATTTTCTTAAATTTACTGACTTGTTTTGTGGCCTATCATATGACCTATCTTGTAGAATGTTCCATGTGCTGATGAATAGAATGTATATTCTGCAGTTGTTGAGTAGAATATTCTATAAATATCTGTTAAGTTCATTTGTTGTAGGGTATAGTTTAAGTCCACTGTTTTTTTGTTTACTTTCAGTCTTGATGACCTGTCTAGTGCTGACAGTGGAGGACTAAAATATTCCACTATTATTGGGTTGCCATCTATCTCATTTCTTAGGTCTGGTAGTAATTGTTTTATAAACTTGGGAGCTCCAGCGTTAGATGCATATATATAGGATTGTGAGGTTTTCCTGTTGGACTAATCCTTTTATCATTATATAATGTCCTTCTTTGTCTTTTTAAACTGCTGGTGCTTTAATGTTTGTTTTGTCTGAATAGCTACTACTGCTCGCTTTTGGTGTCCATTTGCTTGGAATATCTTTTTCCACTCCTTTACCTTAACTTTATTTGAGTCTTGATGTGTTAGGTGAGTCTCCTAAAGTCAGCAGAAACTTGGTTGGTGAATTCTTTTTCATTCTGCCATTCTGTATCTTTTAGATGGAGCATTTAGGCCATCTACATTCAATTTTAGTGTTGAGATGTGAAGTACTCATCTATTCATTATGCTATTCATTGACTGAATGCCTTGTTGTTGTTTTTGTTGTTTTCATTGGGTTTTTATTATATAGGTCCTGTGAGATTAACGCTTTAAGGAGATTCTATTTTGGTGTATTTTGAGGATTTGTTTCAAGATTTAGAGCTCTTTTTTGCAGTTTTTGTAATTCTGGCTTGGTAGTAGCAAATTCCCTTAGCATTTGTTTGTCTACAGAAGACTGAATCTTTCCTTCATTTATGATGCTTAGTTTCACTGAACACAAAATTCTTGACAATAATTGTTTTGTTTAAGGATGCTAGATATAGGAACTCAATTTCTTCAACTTGCAGGGTCTGAGCTGAGAAATCTGCTGTCATTCTGATAGGTTTTCCTTTATATGTTACCTGATGCTTTTGTTTCATAGCTCTATTTTTATTTATTTATTTTATTTTTTAGATAGAGTCTTGTTCTATCACCCAGGGTGGAGTGCAATGGTGCAATCTCAGCTCCTCTGCCTCCACGTTTCAAGCGATTCTCCTGCCTCAGCCTTCCCAGTAGCTGGAACTACAAGGCACATGCCACCACACCCACCTAACTTTTGTATTTTTAGTAGAGACAGGGTTTCACCATGTTAGCCAGACTCTTCTTGGACTCCTGATCTCAAGTGGTCCGCCTGCCTAGGCCTCCCAAAGTACTGGGATTACAGGTGTGAGCCACCACTTCCAGCCTTGCCTCACAGTTCTTAAGATTCTTTATTTTGTCTTGACTTTAGATAACCTGATGACTATGTGCCTAGGTGATGATCTGTTTTCAATGAATTTTCCAGGTGTTCTTTGAATTTCTTGTATTTGGATGTCTAGCTCTCTGGCAAGGCTGGGGAAGTTTTCCTTGATTATTCCCTCAAATATGTTTTCCAAACGTTGAGATTTCTCTTCTTCCTCAGGAACACCAATTATTCTTAGGTTTGGATGCTTAACATGGTCCCAAACTTCTTGGAGACTCTTCATTTTTTTATCCTTTTTTCTTTGTCTTTGATGGATTGGATTAATTTGAAAACCTTGTCTTTGAGCTCTGAAGTTATTTTTTTCTGCTTGTTCAATTCTATTGCTGAGACTTTCCAGTGCATTTTGCGTTTCTCCAAGTATGTCCTTCATTTCCAGAAGTTGTGTTTATTTTTTATTTGTGCTATCTATTTCACTGAAGATTTTTTCTTTCGCATCCTGTATTATGTTTTTGATTTCTTTAAGCTGGATTTCACATTTCTCTGGTGCCTCTTTGATCAGCTCAATAATTGATCTTCTGAATTATTTTTCTGGTAATTCAGAGATTTCATCTTGGTTTTGATCCATTGCTGGTGAGCTGGTTTGATCTTTTGGAGGTGTTAAAAAACCTTGTTTTGTAATATTACCAGAATTGTTTCTCTGGTTCCTTCTCATTTGGGTAGACTAGGTCAGAGGGAAGATCTGGGAATTAAGGGCTGCTGTTCACATTCTTTTGTCCCATGGGGGTGCTCCCTTGATTTGGTGTTCTCCCATGTCCCCTAGGGATGAGGCTTCCTGAGACCAGAACTGCGATGATTGATTTTGCTCTTCTTGGTCTAGCCACCCAGTGTAGCTATAGGGCTCTGGGCTAATACTGGAGAGTGTGTGCAAAGAGTCCTGTGATGTGATCTGTCTTCAGGTCTTTCAGCCACAGATACCAGCGCCTGCTCCAGTGGAGGTAGCAGGTGAGTTAAGTGGAATCTGTGAGGGTCCTTAGTTGTATTTTTGTTTAGTGCACTGGTTTTATGTTGGTTGGCCTGCAGCCAGGAGGTGGCACATTCAAGAGCACATCAACTGCAGTACTAGAGAGAGCATGTACACTTGCTTTAGGGTCACCTGGTTAAGTATTCAGGTTTCTCAGGTGGTGGGCAGGGCCATAGAGCTCTCAAGATA
>NW_022321308.1:0-1263 GCF_002776525.5 Piliocolobus tephrosceles | reverse complement strand
CCATTCATTTCCATCTCTCTCCTCTGCCTTTTGTGGTAATGATTTTTATCCTTAGGCTTCAAAATTGGTCTCACTAGCAGTTTTAGGTTCTCTTCGTAGGGTCGGTAGCATTGCTTCTGATGGTCCTGACTTCACCTCCTCAGACATGCCTCTCAGGGGAAGAAATGGAGCCATTTTCTACTGACGGGCCTCACAAAATGTCCTCACATCTCATCGATTCTGATGGAATTATTTATCAAAGGTTGGGATATGCCAATGGCTTAAGCGGGATCACTGGAATAGAGAATGGAGTAGATGGTGAAATCAATTTCACCACCATCACTTACCACGAAAATAGAAAAAAGTGATTCCCCAGAGAACCACTGTAGTGTTATTTTACTTCCCTTTCTTTCAAACAAAAATAAAGAGAGGGCATGAAATAATACTATGTGACAAAAACAACCGGTGCTTGCTACAATCTCTCTTAGATTATTTAGTTGAGAGATGGTCAACATAAGAGTTTGTCCCTGACCAGAGACAACTAGTTGCTTAATCATGTTATACAAAGTAGAGATCAGAGTAAATTTCAGGCTCACTTAATCTGTCACTCAAATATTAATAGTGAATCAGAAGAAAAGAAGAGAGTTTGGAAGACAGAGTACTGTTTTCTTGGCATTCACCTAAAGAGAAAGTTCGTACCAGCCAAAATAATGCTCTAGTAGGTTTATCTCCCAAGCCAGATACATTTTTTTCTGATTCTGTATGCTTGTCAGTACATCCCCATCAGAATACAGTATTTAGTATTAAATACTGTATTGGTTATTAAATTAATTGTCATGAAAAAGTCAGTATCTGGAAAGGGTGACTGCTGGCCTAGGTTTTCACCTGGCCTAATCAACCTTTTATAATCAATACATAAACAGAAAGTATTACTGAATATGTGCTATGACTTGGCTGCCCATCTGATTTTAAGATCTATATTGTTGGCCGGGCGCGGTGGCTCAAGCCTGTAATCCCAGCACTTTGGGAGGCCGAGACGGGCGGATCACGAGGTCAGGAGATCGAGACCATCCTGGCTGATACGGCGAAACCCCATCTCTACTAAAATACAAAAAAAAAAAAAAAAAAAACTAGCCGGGCGAGGTGGCGGCGCCTGTGGTCCCAGCTACTCGGGAGGCTGAGGCAGGAGAATGGCGGGAACCCGGGAGGCGGAGCTTGCAGTGAGCTGAGATCCGGCCACTGCACTCCAGCCTGGGCGGCAGAGCGAGACTCTGTCTCAAAAAA
>NW_022321307.1:0-1263 GCF_002776525.5 Piliocolobus tephrosceles | reverse complement strand
TTTTTTGAGACAGAGTCTCGCTCTGCCGCCCAGGCTGGAGTGCAGTGGCCGGATCTCAGCTCACTGCAAGCTCCGCCTCCCGGGTTCCCGCCATTCTCCTGCCTCAGCCTCCCGAGTAGCTGGGACCACAGGCGCCGCCACCTCGCCCGGCTAGTTTTTTTTTTTTTTTTTTTTGTATTTTAGTAGAGATGGGGTTTCGCCGTATCAGCCAGGATGGTCTCGATCTCCTGACCTCGTGATCCGCCCGTCTCGGCCTCCCAAAGTGCTGGGATTACAGGCTTGAGCCACCGCGCCCGGCCAACAATATAGATCTTAAAATCAGATGGGCAGCCAAGTCATAGCACATATTCAGTAATACTTTCTGTTTATGTATTGATTATAAAAGGTTGATTAGGCCAGGTGAAAACCTAGGCCAGCAGTCACCCTTTCCAGATACTGACTTTTTCATGACAATTAATTTAATAACCAATACAGTATTTAATACTAAATACTGTATTCTGATGGGGATGTACTGACAAGCATACAGAATCAGAAAAAAATGTATCTGGCTTGGGAGATAAACCTACTAGAGCATTATTTTGGCTGGTACGAACTTTCTCTTTAGGTGAATGCCAAGAAAACAGTACTCTGTCTTCCAAACTCTCTTCTTTTCTTCTGATTCACTATTAATATTTGAGTGACAGATTAAGTGAGCCTGAAATTTACTCTGATCTCTACTTTGTATAACATGATTAAGCAACTAGTTGTCTCTGGTCAGGGACAAACTCTTATGTTGACCATCTCTCAACTAAATAATCTAAGAGAGATTGTAGCAAGCACCGGTTGTTTTTGTCACATAGTATTATTTCATGCCCTCTCTTTATTTTTGTTTGAAAGAAAGGGAAGTAAAATAACACTACAGTGGTTCTCTGGGGAATCACTTTTTTCTATTTTCGTGGTAAGTGATGGTGGTGAAATTGATTTCACCATCTACTCCATTCTCTATTCCAGTGATCCCGCTTAAGCCATTGGCATATCCCAACCTTTGATAAATAATTCCATCAGAATCGATGAGATGTGAGGACATTTTGTGAGGCCCGTCAGTAGAAAATGGCTCCATTTCTTCCCCTGAGAGGCATGTCTGAGGAGGTGAAGTCAGGACCATCAGAAGCAATGCTACCGACCCTACGAAGAGAACCTAAAACTGCTAGTGAGACCAATTTTGAAGCCTAAGGATAAAAATCATTACCACAAAAGGCAGAGGAGAGAGATGGAAATGAATGG
>NW_022321306.1:614-1168 GCF_002776525.5 Piliocolobus tephrosceles | reverse complement strand
CTACGTCTGATTGGGGTGCCTGAAAGTGAGGGGGAAAATGGAACCAAATTGGAAAACACTCTACAGGATATCATCCAGGAGAACTTCCCCAACCTAGCAGGGCAGGCCAACATTCAAATTCAGGAAATACAGAGAATGCCACAAAGATACTCCTCCAGAAGAGCAACTCCAAGACACATAATTGCCAGATTCACCAAAGTTGAAATGAAGGAAAAAATCTTAAGGGCAGCCAGAGAGAAAGGTCGGGTTACCCACAAAGGGAAGCCCATCAGACTAACAGCAGATCTCTCGGCAGAAACTCTACAAGCCAGAAGAGAGTGGGGGCCAATATTCAACATTCTTAAAGAAAAGAATTTTAAACCCAGAATTTCATATCCAGCCAAACTAAGTTTCATAAGTGAAGGAGAAATAAAATTCTTTACAGATAAGCAAATGCTTAGAGATTTTGTCACCACCAGGCCTGCCTTACAAGAGACCCTGAAGGAAGCCCTAAACATGGAAAGGAACAACCGGTACCAGCCACTGCAAAAACATGCCAAAATGTAAAGACCATC
>NW_022321306.1:0-514 GCF_002776525.5 Piliocolobus tephrosceles | reverse complement strand
ACATGGAAAGGAACAACTGGTACCAGCCACTGCAAAAACATGCCAAAATGTAAAGACCATCGAGCCTAGGAAGAAACTGCATCAACTAATGAGCAAAATAACCAGTTAATATCATAATGGCAGGATCAAGTTCACACATAACAATATTAACCTTAAATGTAAATGGACTAAATGCTCCAATTAAAAGACACAGACTGGCAAACTGGATAAAGAGTCAAGACCCATCAGTCTGCTGTCTTCAGGAGACCCATCTCACATGCAGAGACATACATAGGCTCAAAATAAAAGGATGGAGGAAGATCTACCAAGCAAATGGAGAACAAAAAAAAGCAGGGGTTGCAATCCTAGTCTCTGATAAAACAGACTTTAAACCATCAAAGATCAAAAGAGACAAAGAAGGCCATTACATAATGGTAAAGGGATCAATCCAACAGGAAGAGCTAACTATCCTAAATATATATGCACCTAATACAGGAGCACCCAGATTCATAAAGCAAGTCCTTAGAGACTTACA
>NW_022321305.1:654-1168 GCF_002776525.5 Piliocolobus tephrosceles | reverse complement strand
TGTAAGTCTCTAAGGACTTGCTTTATGAATCTGGGTGCTCCTGTATTAGGTGCATATATATTTAGGATAGTTAGCTCTTCCTGTTGGATTGATCCCTTTACCATTATGTAATGGCCTTCTTTGTCTCTTTTGATCTTTGATGGTTTAAAGTCTGTTTTATCAGAGACTAGGATTGCAACCCCTGCTTTTTTTTGTTCTCCATTTGCTTGGTAGATCTTCCTCCATCCTTTTATTTTGAGCCTATGTATGTCTCTGCATGTGAGATGGGTCTCCTGAAGACAGCAGACTGATGGGTCTTGACTCTTTATCCAGTTTGCCAGTCTGTGTCTTTTAATTGGAGCATTTAGTCCATTTACATTTAAGGTTAATATTGTTATGTGTGAACTTGATCCTGCCATTATGATATTAACTGGTTATTTTGCTCATTAGTTGATGCAGTTTCTTCCTAGGCTCGATGGTCTTTACATTTTGGCATGTTTTTGCAGTGGCTGGTACCAGTTGTTCCTTTCCATGT
>NW_022321305.1:0-554 GCF_002776525.5 Piliocolobus tephrosceles | reverse complement strand
GATGGTCTTTACATTTTGGCATGTTTTTGCAGTGGCTGGTACCGGTTGTTCCTTTCCATGTTTAGGGCTTCCTTCAGGGTCTCTTGTAAGGCAGGCCTGGTGGTGACAAAATCTCTAAGCATTTGCTTATCTGTAAAGAATTTTATTTCTCCTTCACTTATGAAACTTAGTTTGGCTGGATATGAAATTCTGGGTTTAAAATTCTTTTCTTTAAGAATGTTGAATATTGGCCCCCACTCTCTTCTGGCTTGTAGAGTTTCTGCCGAGAGATCTGCTGTTAGTCTGATGGGCTTCCCTTTGTGGGTAACCCGACCTTTCTCTCTGGCTGCCCTTAAGATTTTTTCCTTCATTTCAACTTTGGTGAATCTGGCAATTATGTGTCTTGGAGTTGCTCTTCTGGAGGAGTATCTTTGTGGCATTCTCTGTATTTCCTGAATTTGAATGTTGGCCTGCCCTGCTAGGTTGGGGAAGTTCTCCTGGATGATATCCTGTAGAGTGTTTTCCAATTTGGTTCCATTTTCCCCCTCACTTTCAGGCACCCCAATCAGACGTAG
>NW_022321302.1:0-2954 GCF_002776525.5 Piliocolobus tephrosceles | reverse complement strand
AGAAAGAAAGAAAGAAAGAAAGAAAGAAAGAAAGAAAGAAAGAAAGAAAAGATTCAAATAAGCAGAAGCCAAAACAACAAAGATGACTTTGCCACCGTTTTCACAGAAATACAAAAGATACCCAGGCAGTATTGTGAACAGTTCTATGCACATAAACTAGACAATCTACACATAACTGTTAAATTCCTGGAAATAATCTCCCAAGATTGAATCAGGAAGAAATTGAACACTGAACAGACCAATATTGAGTTATAATATTGAATCAATGATAAAAAACCTACCAACCAAAAAAAAAAAAAAAAAAATCCATGGACTAGGATTAACATTTGAAGTCTACCAGATATACAAAAAAAGCTACTTATTTGAAACTATTCAAATAAATTGAGAGGAGACTCCTCCCTGATTCACTTTACAAAGCCAGCATCACCCTGATACCAATTCCTGGCAAAGATACAATGAAAAAAGAAAACTACAGACCAAAATTCCTGATGAACATAGATATGCAAAAATCCTCAACAAAATACTTGCAAACTAAATCCAACAGCACATCAAAAAGTTAATTCACTATAATACAGACGGTTTCATTCCTGAAATGCAAGGTTGGTTCAACATACATAAATCAATAATTATGATTCACCCCATAAGCAAAATTAAAAACAAAAACCATATGATATTTCAATAGATGCAGAAAAATCTTTCCATAAAATCCAACATCCCTTTATGAAAAAATGCTCAAGAAACTAGGCAGTGAAGAAACATATCTCAAAATAATAAGAGCCATCAATGGCAAAACCACAGCTGACATTATACTGAATGGGAAAAACTGGAACTATCTCCCGCTCTGAGAGCTGTAACAAGACAAAGATGCTCATGATAACCACTCCTATTCAACATAGTATTGGAAGTGCTAGCCAGAGCAATTAGAAAAAAGAAATAAATAAAAGAAATGCAAACAGAAAAAAAAGTCAAATGATCTCTCTTTGCAGATTATATACTTCTATATCTAGAAAATCCTAAAGACTCTGCCAAAAGGCTCCTGGAACTGATAAATGACTTTAGTAAAGTTTTCGGATACAAAATTAATGTACAAAAATCAGCAGCATTTCTATAAACTGATAACATTCCCACTTACAATACAAGAAAACAATCCCATTTACAATAGCCACACAAAAATAAAATACCTAAGAACACATCAAACCAAGAAGCTGAAAGATCTCTACAAGGAGAACTACAAAACATTGTTGAAAAAAATCACAGATGACACAAACAAATAAAAAAACTTTCCATGCTCCTATATAGAAAGAATCAATATTGTTAAAATGGCCATACTGTCCAAAGCAATCTACAGATTAACACTATTCTTATAAAATCACCAATGCCATTCTTCACAGAACTAGGAAAAACTATTTTAAAATTTATGTATAACCAAAAAAAAGCCTGAATAGACACTGCAATCCTAAGCAAAAAGAACAAAGCCAGAAGCATCACATTAGCTGACTTCAAAGTGTACTGTAAAGCTATAGTAACCAAAACAGCATGGTACTGGTACATAAATAGATGCATAGACCAATGGACCAGAATAGAGAACCCAGAAATAAAGCTGCACACCTACAGCCATCTGATCTTCAACAAAGTCAACAAAAATAAGCAATGGGGAAAGGACTCCCTATTCAATAAATAACACTCAGATAGGTGAATAGCCATAGGCAGAAAATTAAAAATGGATCACTACATTTTACCATATAGAAAAATTAACCCAAGATGAATTAAAGATTTACATGCAAAACCCAAAACTATAAGAATCCTAAAAGAAAACCTAGGAAATATCACTCTAGACACTGGCCTTGGCAAATAATTTGTGGCTAAAACTCCAAAAGCAATCACAATAAAAACAAAAATTGACAAGTGGGACCTAATTAAACTAAAGAGCTTCTGTGCAGCAAAATAAATTATCGGAGTAAATGGACACCCTAAAAATGGGAGAAAATGTTCACACACCCTGTCTCCTACAAAGGTCTAATATCCAGAATCTATAAGAAACTTAAATCAACAAGCAAAAAACAACCTCATTAAAAAGTGGGCAAAGGACATAAACAGACACTTCTAAAGACATATAGTAAGCCAACGAACATATGAAAAAATGCTGAACATTACTAATTGTCAGAAATACGCAAATCCAAACCACAATGAAATGCCATTTCACACCAGTCAGAATGGCTATTATTAAAAATCAAAAAACAACAGATGCTGGTGAGGCTGCAGAGAAAAGGGAACACTTATATACTGTTGATGGAAATGCAAATTAGTTCAGCCACCGTGGAAAGCAGCTGGAAGATTTTTCTAAGAACTGAAAACAGAACGACCATTTGACTCAGTAATCCCATTACTGGGTATCCATCTACAGGAAAACAAGCCACTCTCCAAAAAGACACATGAACTTGCATAGACATGGAATAGCAAAGACATGGCAATAGCAAAGACATGGAATCAGCCTAGGAGCCCATCAGTGGTGGACGGGATAAAGCAGATGTGGTACATATACACCATGGAATACTACACAGCCATAAGAAAGAACAGAAACATGTCCTTTGCAGCAACATGGATGCAGCAGTAGACCATCATCCTAAGCGAATTAGCACAGAAACAGAACCCCAACACCATATGTTCATACCCATAAGTGGGAGCTAAGCATTAGGTACTCATGGACGTAAAGATGGCAACGGCAGAAACTGAGGACTATTGGAGAGGGAAGGGAGAAAAGGGCATGGGTTGAAAAACTATTTGGTACTGTGCTCACTGCCTGGGTGATGGGATCATTTATATTCCAATCCTCAGCATCATGCAATATACCCATATAACAATTCTACACATGTATACCCTGAATCTAAAATAAAAGTTGAAAAATAAAAGAAAGAAAGAAAGAAAGAAAGAAAGAAAGAAAGAAAGAAAGAAAG
>NW_022321301.1:0-2954 GCF_002776525.5 Piliocolobus tephrosceles | reverse complement strand
CTTTCTTTCTTTCTTTCTTTCTTTCTTTCTTTCTTTCTTTCTTTCTTTTATTTTTCAACTTTTATTTTAGATTCAGGGTATACATGTGTAGAATTGTTATATGGGTATATTGCATGATGCTGAGGATTGGAATATAAATGATCCCATCACCCAGGCAGTGAGCACAGTACCAAATAGTTTTTCAACCCATGCCCTTTTCTCCCTTCCCTCTCCAATAGTCCTCAGTTTCTGCCGTTGCCATCTTTACGTCCATGAGTACCTAATGCTTAGCTCCCACTTATGGGTATGAACATATGGTGTTGGGGTTCTGTTTCTGTGCTAATTCGCTTAGGATGATGGTCTACTGCTGCATCCATGTTGCTGCAAAGGACATGTTTCTGTTCTTTCTTATGGCTGTGTAGTATTCCATGGTGTATATGTACCACATCTGCTTTATCCCGTCCACCACTGATGGGCTCCTAGGCTGATTCCATGTCTTTGCTATTGCCATGTCTTTGCTATTCCATGTCTATGCAAGTTCATGTGTCTTTTTGGAGAGTGGCTTGTTTTCCTGTAGATGGATACCCAGTAATGGGATTACTGAGTCAAATGGTCGTTCTGTTTTCAGTTCTTAGAAAAATCTTCCAGCTGCTTTCCACGGTGGCTGAACTAATTTGCATTTCCATCAACAGTATATAAGTGTTCCCTTTTCTCTGCAGCCTCACCAGCATCTGTTGTTTTTTGATTTTTAATAATAGCCATTCTGACTGGTGTGAAATGGCATTTCATTGTGGTTTGGATTTGCGTATTTCTGACAATTAGTAATGTTCAGCATTTTTTCATATGTTCGTTGGCTTACTATATGTCTTTAGAAGTGTCTGTTTATGTCCTTTGCCCACTTTTTAATGAGGTTGTTTTTTGCTTGTTGATTTAAGTTTCTTATAGATTCTGGATATTAGACCTTTGTAGGAGACAGGGTGTGTGAACATTTTCTCCCATTTTTAGGGTGTCCATTTACTCCGATAATTTATTTTGCTGCACAGAAGCTCTTTAGTTTAATTAGGTCCCACTTGTCAATTTTTGTTTTTATTGTGATTGCTTTTGGAGTTTTAGCCACAAATTATTTGCCAAGGCCAGTGTCTAGAGT
This sequence comes from Piliocolobus tephrosceles, assembly GCF_002776525.5. Lineage (NCBI taxonomy): Eukaryota > Metazoa > Chordata > Mammalia > Primates > Cercopithecidae > Piliocolobus > Piliocolobus tephrosceles. The sequence continues at coordinate 1,828 of NW_022321301.1, read as the reverse complement.
GATATTTCCTAGGTTTTCTTTTAGGATTCTTATAGTTTTGGGTTTTGCATGTAAATCTTTAATTCATCTTGGGTTAATTTTTCTATATGGTAAAATGTAGTGATCCATTTTTAATTTTCTGCCTATGGCTATTCACCTATCTGAGTGTTATTTATTGAATAGGGAGTCCTTTCCCCATTGCTTATTTTTGTTGACTTTGTTGAAGATCAGATGGCTGTAGGTGTGCAGCTTTATTTCTGGGTTCTCTATTCTGGTCCATTGGTCTATGCATCTATTTATGTACCAGTACCATGCTGTTTTGGTTACTATAGCTTTACAGTACACTTTGAAGTCAGCTAATGTGATGCTTCTGGCTTTGTTCTTTTTGCTTAGGATTGCAGTGTCTATTCAGGCTTTTTTTTGGTTATACATAAATTTTAAAATAGTTTTTCCTAGTTCTGTGAAGAATGGCATTGGTGATTTTATAAGAATAGTGTTAATCTGTAGATTGCTTTGGACAGTATGGCCATTTTAACAATATTGATTCTTTCTATATAGGAGCATGGAAAGTTTTTTTATTTGTTTGTGTCATCTGTGATTTTTTTCAACAATGTTTTGTAGTTCTCCTTGTAGAGATCTTTCAGCTTCTTGGTTTGATGTGTTCTTAGGTATTTTATTTTTGTGTGGCTATTGTAAATGGGATTGTTTTCTTGTATTGTAAGTGGGAATGTTATCAGTTTATAGAAATGCTGCTGATTTTTGTACATTAATTTTGTATCCGAAAACTTTACTAAAGTCATTTATCAGTTCCAGGAGCCTTTTGGCAGAGTCTTTAGGATTTTCTAGATATAGAAGTATATAATCTGCAAAGAGAGATCATTTGACTTTTTTTTCTGTTTGCATTTCTTTTATTTATTTCTTTTTTCTAATTGCTCTGGCTAGCACTTCCAATACTATGTTGAATAGGAGTGGTTATCATGAGCATCTTTGTCTTGTTACAGCTCTCAGAGCGGGAGATAGTTCCAGTTTTTCCCATTCAGTATAATGTCAGCTGTGGTTTTGCCATTGATGGCTCTTATTATTTTGAGATATGTTTCTTCACTGCCTAGTTTCTTGAGCATTTTTTCATAAAGGGATGTTGGATTTTATGGAAAGATTTTTCTGCATCTATTGAAATATCATATGGTTTTTGTTTTTAATTTTGCTTATGGGGTGAATCATAATTATTGATTTATGTATGTTGAACCAACCTTGCATTTCAGGAATGAAACCGTCTGTATTATAGTGAATTAACTTTTTGATGTGCTGTTGGATTTAGTTTGCAAGTATTTTGTTGAGGATTTTTGCATATCTATGTTCATCAGGAATTTTGGTCTGTAGTTTTCTTTTTTCATTGTATCTTTGCCAGGAATTGGTATCAGGGTGATGCTGGCTTTGTAAAGTGAATCAGGGAGGAGTCTCCTCTCAATTTATTTGAATAGTTTCAAATAAGTAGCTTTTTTTGTATATCTGGTAGACTTCAAATGTTAATCCTAGTCCATGGATTTTTTTTTTTTTTTTTTTGGTTGGTAGGTTTTTTATCATTGATTCAATATTATAACTCAATATTGGTCTGTTCAGTGTTCAATTTCTTCCTGATTCAATCTTGGGAGATTATTTCCAGGAATTTAACAGTTATGTGTAGATTGTCTAGTTTATGTGCATAGAACTGTTCACAATACTGCCTGGGTATCTTTTGTATTTCTGTGAAAACGGTGGCAAAGTCATCTTTGTTGTTTTGGCTTCTGCTTATTTGAATCTTTTCTTTCTTTCTTTCTTTCTTTCTTTCTTTCTTTCTTTCTTTCTTTCT
>NW_022321300.1:0-11741 GCF_002776525.5 Piliocolobus tephrosceles | reverse complement strand
CATTAATTTTTAACACAGTGCTATTTACATAGGAAAAGGTCTATTTTCACATAGTTGTATTCACTTGAAAGAACCTTTTTGCCCTAGGTAACCATAGAAGTGGCACAGTAGTTTTCTTTGTTTTACTTTGGATGCAAATGGAGATATAAATGTGAATCAAAAGTAATCTATGAGAAAAATAGCAATCTGTTTTCAAAATGTGTTAAAACTCTGTGAGCCAAAATGCTAGTGCCCACATTGTTAATTGCATCAGTCCTCTTGGATATAAATGGTTTTCCTGGACACATCGGATGCACGATAAGCCAGTAAATCTTGGTTTGACCTGCTTGCTATCATTGGGAGCCCTAGGTATGTCAAAGACTTTTCACCAAGCCAGCATTATTAATCAAGGCTGACTCCCTCATATTGATCAGACCTCAAATGGTTGGGTTCCCTGCCACCCTGTTTATATATTGCTGTTTAATTTGCAGCCACCCTGTGTGCACTCTATCTAAGTGACAACAATTTTGAAATCCTGCCACCAGATATTGGGAAGCTCACAAAGATGCAGACAGTAAGTTATCCAAATTCTTAGAAAATCAATTCACTGCTGCAGCCTTTTAGGGGTAGAATCAAGTCAATTTGAGCAGGAGTAAGGTTTGTTTTGCAGGAATAAACCACTACTCCTGATAGTGTTTATTGATTATCTGCCGGCATTTGTAAATAAATGGAAAGGACTGAGTTAGTAGAAGAGAGGACATGGAGGAGGATGAGAGTTTCTGTGGAGCACCTTTTAATGTGAAAATGTGTTGACAACTCCTTGTTTTCTTCTGTTTAGCTCAGCGATAGGGATAACAACCTGATCTCACTGCCTAAAGAAATCGGGGAGCTTACCCAGCTTAAAGAGGTCCACATTCAGGGGAACCGCCTCGCCATTCTGCCCCCAGACCTAGGTAAGGTTGCTGATGAATGAACTTAGTTCTGGGTTTCATGAATAACAATTATCCTAATGTAGCAATTCTGAACAACCTCTCTCCTCTTCTTGGCAACTACTCCCCACCTAGACACCCAGTTCTGATCATTTGAGAACCATGTGTCATTGACTAGAGTTCAGCTGTTATAAGTTTGACCTTCTCCTATGCTGTGTTCTGCATCTGTAGTGTCCCGTGTCTTAGAAACTGCTGATGAAAGATGCCCTTGCTCATGTGTCTTGGTTATTACTGATAACTTTATCTAAGTATCACTCTTACTTTTTAACTCCTTAATTTTTTATTGACCTGGAAAAACTTTTACCAAAAAATTAAAGTAGTTGTTACGGCTACTTGAAGATGTTGATACTTCTGCTGGTCATGAATTTTACTCTCTCCTGATCCCATTTCTAGTAGGAATTGTTAAATTTGTTCTTGCTGGGAACAGGTCCTACTTCTGGCCACTGAATCTTAATCCTCTGCCAGGTCATTCCTATTTCCAGAGTAGATTTATGTCCCCCGTCAGAAATAACCTCCAAGCCAGTCATTCTGTTACTGCTTCATTCCACTCCAAAAGGTTCACAAGTTCCCATATCTTTTCTCGTGCAGACCCTCTATAGCCTCTAATTTCTTTAATCCTTTGAACCACATTGTTTTCTCAAACTGTGATTATTTGCTTTTCTGCCCCCAAAATACCATCATTTTTAAGAAACACATTGAGGAAGCAGTTCTTTAAACAAGTCTGTCAGTTTCAGGAGGCCATTTTTTAGAAATTAGAATGCAAGCACCAAGAGGGCAGGGGCATTTTTGCATTTGTTCCCTGGGGTGCAGTACATGCTCAGAAAACATTGACTGAATGAATGAAAGAAGCAAGGACCTTGGATGGCAGGAAGTTAGGAAGGTGATGAGCAGACTGATGTGGCTAATGGTTATGCATAGGAAGAGTGAGACACAGAGCACGCCCATCAGCACTGAGAGTTCTGTTGGCAGCCTTATCAATATAAAGGGAAGGCAGTCACATGATTTCCTGGAACAGATGGAAAGTCCTGCCTCCTCCCTTCCCATTTCCCTTAACTCTCTTGTTAATGTTAAAAGACTAGAGGGTTATTTCATGATTTTTAAGGGCTGAGGAGCAACTCAACATTTCTCTTTATTGAGTTGCAAACAGTCAAGTTTTGTTCTGGGAGCAGGGTTACAGAATCAAGAAACGCTTTTTGCACATAATTTCAAGGCAAAAAAACTTCTTTTCAAAGGAGAGATCTTGGGCTGGATGCGGTGGCTCACACTTGTAATCCCAGCATTTTGGGAGGCCGAAGCAGGTGGATCGCTTGAGCCCAGGAGTTTGAGACCAGCCTGGGCAATGTGGTGAAACCTTGTCTCTACAAAAGTACAAAAAATTAGCTGGGCATTGAGGTGCATGTCTGTAGTCCCAGCTACTCAGGAGGCTGAGGTGAGAGGATCATCTAAGCCTGGGAGGTCAAAGCTGCAGTGAGCTGTGATTGTGCCTGGGTGACAGAACAAGACCCTGTCGAAAGGGAAAAGAAAAAGAGAGAGATCTTGCACAGTGGTTAACAACCACAGATGTTACTTGCTTCTTCCCCAGCCTACTAAATTAGGATCTCCATGAGTGAGGTGAATTCTTGTGTAACTTGATGTAAAGCTCATTTAATGCCTCTGACATGTGTCCTTGGTTAGCGTGGTTAATAGAAACAGAAAAATAAACGTATATTTTTATGTCATTTGATCTTCTTTCATTTTTTAAGCAGTGAGGCAATGTAGGATATTAGATTAAACAATTATTTTATCAGACAATAATTTGCCACAAAAATGTCTAGTTGAACCTACACATGCCTATGTATATATTTTAAAATCTTACTCGTTTTGCTTATCTTATTTAAATACTATATGAGGTCATCTTTGTTCAACATTTCTGTTAAACTTTCCATTAACAAATCAGGTATATTTTTATTCAGGTGTAGACTTGAGGGAGAAGGCTTTAAATGACTTGATTTTTGCCAGCCAAATGTAGAAAAGCTTAATCTTAACATTTGCCTGATAGCAGTTTTTCCCGATTATTGGCAAACACTTAGTTGTAAGTAAATGATAAACCTTTAGAAGTCACTGCCACAAGCTAAACTCAAGATGAAGACAAATAAATGTACTATTTATTTTTGAATGGTGATTTTTTAAAAAGTCAACATTAATATATATAATACTAATATATTAACAGCTATTATAATAATAGGTAGTATGTATTAAGGCCTGGAATTGCAAGGCACTGTAAGTGTTTTTCCTGCAATATCGCCTACAATTATCATAAGAATTATAAGCAAACTTTTTAGAGGTGAGGACATTGAGGTGTAGGGAGGGTTGGTTGGTGACATGTCTGTTGGGGACACAGTTAGTGAGTCACAGAGGTGAGATTTGAACCTGGCAGTCCTTCCTCTGGGTCCAGCTTCTTGATTATGGTGAGGTCCTCTTTCCCAACCATATGCTGGTAAAAGGATTCCTAGAAATGCAGTTTTCAAGTTTGAACAAAACACAACACCAGCATACCCTCCTGAAACAGCAGGCGGAGAGATGTTGCTGGATGGTGAGTTGGCATGGGTTTTGCCGGTGTGTGAGCAAGGCTAGCATAACACTTTGCAAAATGCAGCTGGGATGGCCTCTGGAAGTCAAATTGCTGTCCCATTCCAAGTCAGTTGCATTGTCCCCATGTCACTTTCCCCTCAACAAACATGACACCCAACAGGAACGTCTTTTGTTTCTTTGTGTCCCCAACACCTGAGGTGACCATCTGGGTGCTGCTCTGGGCTGGCTGATGGGCAGTGTTGGGCACTGATGATGAACATGAAGCTTATGCTGCAGGTTTGCTTCTGGGGGTGTTTTCAAGCATGGATGATGATCTCTCCCTGTATATTTTTTATGTATCTGAATATACAAGATAAATGCTTTTGAGATTTCTGTGAAATTTACTTTCATAACAAATCCAGAGTTTATTAACCTGTAACATTTTTGGTACTGGTATTTCAGCCAAGCAAGAAAATCTAGATAATTTCTGATTTGTCAGGCTGAGAACATGCAGGGACACAGCAAAATAAAGTCAGGGACTTGGCTGGAGCTTTAATATGTGATTGTATAACTTTCCCTTTATTGTATGTCCTTGAATAAGCTACTTAAACCATTATGTCTGATTTCTAAGTAGAAAGCACTTGCTTTCATATTAGTCTATATACCTATCAAAAATGAGATGTAAGTTGAGTCTGTCATGTACCCATTCATTCATTTATTTATTTATTCATTCATTCAGTCATTTATTATTTATTAAGTTCCTATTTTAGGGCAGATCTTTGAGTCCAAGGAACTTGCTCTTCCAGTAAAGTAAGATTCACTTATTCAACAACTATTTGTTGAGCCCCTGGTATTTGCTAAGGATTATGACAAGAGACAGAACACCCATTATTGATGATGTTCTAGTGGGAGAGGACAGAAGAAAGAAAGAGAGAAAGAGAGAATATGAATGACAGACACATGATATTAAGAGCGCTGGGAAAAAATTGAGCATAGAAGGGAGTGTCCAGCTGGGGAAGGGGTAATCATAGAAACCCTCACTCATAGGGTGGTGGCCTTTATGCAGAGACTTAAAGGAAGGAGGGAGATCTGCTGACAGAGAGAACGGTAAGTGCAAAGGTCCTGGGTGGGCTTGTGTTGAGGAAGAGCAAGGCCAGTGTAGCTGGAACTGAGTGAGTGAAGGGGAGAGAGTTGTAACCAATGAGCTTATACAGGAAGTGGAGTCTGGTTCACATGAGAAATAGTAGGACATTGTCAGAACTCGGACTTTTACTCTGTGTGAAATGGACGCTCCCATAGGGCTCCCATCCTAATCACCAGAATATGAGAATCTGTATTGGTGGAACTTGCCCCCCATATTTCAATGTAGGTTCTTTCTATTTTCATAAGTGTTGGCCAGCTGAGAAATAAAGAGAGACAGTATAAAGAGGAATTTTACAGCTGGGCCACCGGGGCTGATATCACATATTGGTAGAACCATGATGCCCACCTGAGTCTCAGACCAGCAAGTTTTTATTAAGGGTTTCAAAAGGGGAGGGAGTGCAAGAACAGGGAGTAGGTACAAAGATCACATGCTTTAAAGGGCAAAAAAAGGAACTACTAAGGGTGTAACAGAGATCACATGGTTTTGAGGGAACAGGACAAAACGCAAAAGCAGAACCACTAATAAGGGTCTATGTTCAGTGGTGCACATATTGTCTTGATAAACATCCTAAACAACAGAAAACAGGGTTCAAGAGCAGAGAACCAGTTCAACCTCAAATTTACCAGGGTGGAATTTTTCCCCACCCTAGTAAGCCTGAGGGTACTGCAGGAGACCAGGGCATAGCTCAATCCTTATCTCAACCGCATGAGACAGACATTCCCAGAGCAACCATTTATAGACCTCCCATCAGGAATGCATTCCTTTCACAGGGTATTAACATTAATATTCCTTGCTAGGAAGAGAATATAGTGATATCTTCCCTAATTGCATGGCCGTTTGTAGGCTCTCTGAAAGAAGAAAAATATGGCTGTTTTTGCCCGACCCCACAGGCACTCAGACCTTATGGTTGTCCTCCCTTGTTCCCTAAAAATCACTGTTATTTTGTTCTTTTTCAAGGTGCACTGATTTCATATTGTTCAAACACACATGTTTTACAATCAATTTTTACAGTTAACACAATTATCACAGTGGTCCTGAGGTGATGTACATCCTCAGCTTATGAAGATAATGGCATTTAGAGATTAAAGTAAAGCCAGGCATAAGAAATTATAAAAGTATTATTTGGGAACTGATAAATGTCCATATTAAAATGAAATCTTCACAATTTATGTTCTTCTGCCATGGCTCCAGCCAGTCCCTCCGTTCGGGGTCCCTGACTTCCCGCAACAGAAGAGTTTTAGGATGTCTTCCATGACACTTATCACTAAGTGTTTTTACAAAAAAAAAAAAAAAATGAAAGTTTAAGGAACTGTTTAGATTTTTTTCAAGAATATTTCATAGACAATGTTATGTTTTTTCTACCCAAACATTATTTCTAGTTGTCTTTCTTTTTGTGATATTAGCAGCTGTTTTGAATTCTTTTGTCAACTTGGCAGCAACCACTACACTTTTCTAAAACTAAGAACTCTATATTCTAGAACTCTCTTTCCTAAATGAATCCTCATAAAATTTGCAAATAGAGAAAATTCACACACAATGCCAAAGATAAAAGTAAAGCTGAAGTCACTGTCAGTAATTTTTGGCAGCCAGGCATGGAGACTTTCAGAGCTTTTAACAAGGTTCTCAGCAATTCTAGCATCCAGATATAGCCCCATCATACACCTCGCATGAGTGTGTACTTCATAATCCTGGTGAATACAGAAGTTTCCTGGACTCTTTCACAAGCTGCTGCTTTCCCTCCTATACAGTGTTTTCAGCTGATGCCATTTGTGATTATGTTTCTGACTTTCTGGGGGCAACCTGACAAACTTTCATATTTTTTTACTTAGATGCACAAGAATGTAGGCACTAATTCTTATATTAAACTGTTTATTTCTATAATACTTAATTGGCTGTTTTCCTGGCTGAACCAAACCAAGAGCAGCAGGGATGATAACTTACAAAACTGATTAAATTAGAGGCCAAGAAATGGAGTGCCATTTTAATTCTATTATTATTCTTTCATATATTAAACACAAAACTTTTGTAGATAGTTTTTCTTCATTATCTCTTTGGTTACCCTGAGGTACTGCTTGTAGAGAAAAGGTAGAATAAATACAGGATTCTTAATTTATCAGTTACTCTTTTATTTACCAGTTTGCTAAGTAGTAATCTAGTTTCCTAAAATCCTAGAAAGCACTTGAAGAAATTAAAAATGGGTTGATTTTTTCTTCTTTTTTTGAGAGAGAGTCTCACTCTGTCGCCCAAGCTGCAGTGCAGTGGCACGATCTCGGCTCACTGCAAGCTCTACCTTCAGGGTTCACGCCATTATCCTGCCTCAGCCTCCTGAGTAGCTGGGACTACAGGTGCCCGCCACCATGCTTGGCTAATTTTTTTGTATTTTTAGTAGAGATGGGGTTTCATCATGTTAGGCAGGATGGTCTCGATCTCCTGGCCTCATGATCTGCCCGCCTTGGCCTCCCAAAGTGCTGGGATTATAGCTGTGAGCCACTGTGCCTGGCCAAAAATGGGTTGATTTTTTAAAAACTAATTTTGGGAATTATTCTCCTGCCTCTTCTCAGTCTAATGGAATTTTTCTGTAAGATATTGTATTTTTAAGTACTAGAATTTTTATTTTTTAAGTTTTTATCTCTGCTGAGATTTCACATGTGTTTACTCTATATTATTATTTCAGTCTTTGAGCACATTTATATTTATAATATAATAGTATCCCCTTATTTGTGGCTTTACTTTCCTCACTGTCAGTCACCCACAGTCAAAAATATTAAATATAAAACTCCAGAAGTAAACAGTTTATAAGTTTTAAGCCATGCGCTGTTCTGAGGAATGTGATGCAACCTCCCACCATTCTGCTGTATCCGGTTCAGGATGTGACATATCCCTTTGCTTGGCACATCCACACTTCCTGCTTCCTGCTCATTAGACATTTGCAGCCATCTAAGTTATCAGATGGACCTAGCTTAGTATTGCAGTGCCCGTGTTCAAGTAACCCTTATTTTACTTAGTAATCATCCCAAAATGCAAGAGTAGTGATGCTGGCAATTCAGATATGCAAAAGAGAAACCTGAAAATGCTTTCAGTAACTGAAAAGCAGAAAGTTTTCCACTTAATGAGGAAAAAAATATGCTGAGGTTGCTAACATCTAGGGTAAGAATTAATATTTTATTTGTAAAATTGTGGAAAAGGAAAAATACATTCTTGCTAGTTTTGCTTTTGTACCTCAAACTGCAAAAGTTACAGCCACAGTGTGTGGTAAGTGCTAATGTAGGGTTTGGTATTATCCATGGTTTAAGAGATCCACTGGAGGTCTTCCAAAGTATACCACACAGATAAAGGGGGAATAATGTAGTATTTTTATGCTAATTCGAACATCTGGATGATGTATTTATTCTATTGACTGCATGCATTAATATCATTATAAGCCTGACGATTTAAACATATCAGGTGTGCACCTGCTCATTGCAGTCATCATCATCATCATCATCAACATCATCATCATGATCATCATTATTTTTGTTTGTTTGGGTTTTTTTGAGATGAATCTTGCTTTATGGCCCAGGCTGGAGTGCAGTGGCATAATTACAGCTCACTGCAGCCTCAGACTCCTGGGCTTAGGTGACCCTACCACCTTAGCCACTCAACTAGCTGGGACTATGGGCACATGCTACAATGCCTGCCTAATTTTTTTGTTTTCTATTTTTGGCAGACAGAGGGTTTTACCATGTTGCACAGGCTTGTCTTGAACACCTGGGCTACAGGAATCCATCTGCCTTAGTTTCCCAAAGTGTTGGGCTTACACGTGTGAACCACCATGCCTGGATTGTGGTCATCATTATTATTGATGCTTATATTCATTCATGTTTGGATAGTGGGACCTCCTTCAAGTTGCCTCTTGGAGCCCATGGACATGACCCTGGGGGGTAAAAAGTGCCCTTGCTGGGGCAGAGCAAGATGGCCGAATAGGAACAGCTCCAGGCTCCAGCTCCCAGTGCGAGTGACACAGAAGACAGGTGATTTCTGCATTTTCAACTGAGGTACTGGGTTTATCTCAATAGGGAGTGCCGGACAATCGGTGCTGGTCAGCTGCTGCAGCCCGACCAGCGAGAGTTGAAGCAGGGCAAGGCATCGCATCACCAGGGAAGTGCAAGGGGGAAGGGAATCCCTTTTCCTAGCCAGGGGAACTGAGACACACAACACCTGGAAAATTAGGTAACTCCCACCCCAATACTGCGCTTTAAGCAAATGGGCACATCAGGAGATTATATCCCACACCTGGCTGGGAGGGTCCCAGGCCCATGAAGCCTTTCTCATTGCTAGCACAGCAGTCTGTGATCTAACTGCAAGGCAGCAGAGAGGCTGGGGGAGGGGCGCCTGCCATTGCTGAGACTTAAGTAGGTAAACAAAGCCCTGGGAAGATCGAACTGGGTGGAGCTCACAGCAGCTCAAGGAGGCCTGCCAGTCTCTATAGACTCCACCTCTAGGGACAGGGCACAGATAAACAACAACAAAAAGAAAAAAAAAGCAGTAGAAACCTTTACAGACGCAAATGACTCTGTCTGACAGCTTTGAAGAGAGCAGTGGATCTCCCAACACGGAGGTTGAGATCTGAGAACGGACAGACTGCCTGCTCAAGTGGTTCCCTGACCCCTGAGTAGCCTAACTGGGAGACATCCTCCACTAGGGACAGACCAATACCCCACACCTCACAAGGTGGAGTACACCCCTGAGAGGAAGCTTCCAAAGCAAGAATCAGACAGGTACACTCGCTGTTCAGCAGTATTCTATCTTCTGCAGCCTCTGCTGCTGACACTCAGGCAAACAGGGTCTGGAGTGGACCTCAAGCAATCTTCAACAGACCTACAGCTGAGGGTCCTGACTGTTAGAAGGAAAACTAACAAACAGGAAGGACACCCACACCAAAACCCCATCAGTACGTCACCATCATCAAAGACCAGAGGCAGATAAAACCACCAAGATGGGGAAAAAGCAGGGCAGAAAAGGTGGAAATTCAAAAAATAAGAGCACATCTCCCCCTGCAAAGGAACGCAGCTCATCAAAAGCAACAGATCAAAGCTGGATGGAGAATGATTTTGACGAGATGAGAGAAGAAGGCTTCAGTCCATCAAACCTCTCAAAGCTAAAGGAGGAATTACGTACCCAGCGCAAAGAAACTAAAAATCTTGAAAAAAGAGTGGAAGAATTGATAACCAGAATAATTAATGCAGAGAAGGCCATAAACAAACTGACAGAGATGAAAACCATGACACGAGAAATACGTGACACATGCACAAGCTTCAGTAACCGACTCGATCAACTGCAAGAAAGAGTATCAGCGATTGAGGATCAAATGAATGAAATGAAGCGAGAAGAGAAGTCTAAAGAAAAAAGAAGAAAAACAAATGAATAAAGCCTGTAAGAAGTATGGGATTATGTAAAAAGACCAAATCTACGTCTGACTGGGGTGCCAGAAAGTGAGGGAGAAAATGGAACCAAGTTGGAAAACACTCTTCAGGATATCATCCAGGAGAACTTCCCCAACCTAGTAGGGCAGGCCAACATTCAAATTCAGGAAATACAGAGAACGCCACAAAGATACTCCTCCAGAAGAGCAACTCCAAGACACATAATTGCCAGATTCACCAAAGTTGAAATGAAGGAAAAAAACTTAAGGGCAGCCAGAGAGAAAGGTCGGGTCACCCACAAAGGGAAGCATATCAGACTAACAGCAGATCTCTAGGCAGAAACTCTACAAGCCAGAAGAGAGGGGGGCGAATATTCAACATTCTTAAAGAAAAGAATTTTAAACCCAGAATTTCATATCCAGCCAAACTAAGTTTCATAAGTGAAGGAGAAATAAAATCCTTTACAGATAAGCAAATGCTTAGAGATTTTGTCAACACCAGGCGTGCCTTACAAGAGACCCTGAAGGAAGCACTAAACATGGAAAGGAACAACCAGTACCAGCCATTGCAAAAACATGCCAAAATGTAAAGATCATCGAAGCTAGGAAGAAACTGCATCAACTAATGAGCAAAATAACCAGTTAATATCATAATGGCAGGATCAAGTTCACACATAACAATATTAACCTTAAATGTAAATGGACTAAATGCTCCAATTAAAAGTCACAGACTGGCAAACTGGATAAAGAGTCAAGACCCATCAGTGTGCTGTCTTCAGGAGACCCATCTCACATGCAGAGACATACATAGGCTCAAAATAAAGGGATGGATGAAGATCAACCAAGCAAATGGAGAACAGAAAAAGCAGAGGTTGCAATCCTAGTCTCTGATAAAACAGACTTTAAAACATCAAAGATCAAAAGAGACAAAGAAGGCCATTACATAATGGTAAAGGGATCAATTCAACAGGAAGAGCTAACTATCCTAAATATAAATGCACCCAATACAAGAGCACCCAGATTCATAAAGCAAGTCCTTAGAGACTTACAAAGAGACTTAGACTCCCATACAATAATAATGGGAGACTTCAACACCCCACTGTCAACATTAGACAAATCAACAAGAAAGAAAGTTAACAAGGATATCCAGGAATTGAACTCATCTTTGCAGCAAGCAGACCTAATAGACATCTACAGAACTCTCCACCCCAAATCAACAGAATATGCATTCTTCTCAGCACCACATCACACTTATTCCAAAATTGACCACATAATTGGAAGCAAAGCACTCCTCAGCAAATGTAAAAGAACAGAAATTATAACAAACTGTCTCTCAGACCACAGTACAATCAAACTAGAACTCAGGACTAAGAAACTCAATCAAAACTGCTCAACTACATGGAAACTGAATTACCTGCTCCTGAATGACTACAGGGTACATAATGAAATGAAGGAAGAAATAAAGATGTTACTTGAAACCAATGAAAACAAAGATACAACATACCAGAATCTCTGGGACACATTTAAAGCAGTGTGTAGAGGGAAATTTATAGCACTAAATGCCCACAAGAGAAAGCAGGAAAGATCTAAAATTGACACTCTAACATCACAATTAAAAGAACTAGAGAAGAAAGAGCAAACACATTCAAAAGCTAGCAGAAGGCAAGAAATAACTAAG
>NW_022321299.1:0-11741 GCF_002776525.5 Piliocolobus tephrosceles | reverse complement strand
CTTAGTTATTTCTTGCCTTCTGCTAGCTTTTGAATGTGTTTGCTCTTTCTTCTCTAGTTCTTTTAATTGTGATGTTAGAGTGTCAATTTTAGATCTTTCCTGCTTTCTCTTGTGGGCATTTAGTGCTATAAATTTCCCTCTACACACTGCTTTAAATGTGTCCCAGAGATTCTGGTATGTTGTATCTTTGTTTTCATTGGTTTCAAGTAACATCTTTATTTCTTCCTTCATTTCATTATGTACCCTGTAGTCATTCAGGAGCAGGTAATTCAGTTTCCATGTAGTTGAGCAGTTTTGATTGAGTTTCTTAGTCCTGAGTTCTAGTTTGATTGTACTGTGGTCTGAGAGACAGTTTGTTATAATTTCTGTTCTTTTACATTTGCTGAGGAGTGCTTTGCTTCCAATTATGTGGTCAATTTTGGAATAAGTGTGATGTGGTGCTGAGAAGAATGCATATTCTGTTGATTTGGGGTGGAGAGTTCTGTAGATGTCTATTAGGTCTGCTTGCTGCAAAGATGAGTTCAATTCCTGGATATCCTTGTTAACTTTCTTTCTTGTTGATTTGTCTAATGTTGACAGTGGGGTGTTGAAGTCTCCCATTATTATTGTATGGGAGTCTAAGTCTCTTTGTAAGTCTCTAAGGACTTGCTTTATGAATCTGGGTGCTCTTGTATTGGGTGCATTTATATTTAGGATAGTTAGCTCTTCCTGTTGAATTGATCCCTTTACCATTATGTAATGGCCTTCTTTGTCTCTTTTGATCTTTGATGTTTTAAAGTCTGTTTTATCAGAGACTAGGATTGCAACCTCTGCTTTTTCTGTTCTCCATTTGCTTGGTTGATCTTCATCCATCCCTTTATTTTGAGCCTATGTATGTCTCTGCATGTGAGATGGGTCTCCTGAAGACAGCACACTGATGGGTCTTGACTCTTTATCCAGTTTGCCAGTCTGTGACTTTTAATTGGAGCATTTAGTCCATTTACATTTAAGGTTAATATTGTTATGTGTGAACTTGATCCTGCCATTATGATATTAACTGGTTATTTTGCTCATTAGTTGATGCAGTTTCTTCCTAGCTTCGATGATCTTTACATTTTGGCATGTTTTTGCAATGGCTGGTACTGGTTGTTCCTTTCCATGTTTAGTGCTTCCTTCAGGGTCTCTTGTAAGGCACGCCTGGTGTTGACAAAATCTCTAAGCATTTGCTTATCTGTAAAGGATTTTATTTCTCCTTCACTTATGAAACTTAGTTTGGCTGGATATGAAATTCTGGGTTTAAAATTCTTTTCTTTAAGAATGTTGAATATTCGCCCCCCTCTCTTCTGGCTTGTAGAGTTTCTGCCTAGAGATCTGCTGTTAGTCTGATATGCTTCCCTTTGTGGGTGACCCGACCTTTCTCTCTGGCTGCCCTTAAGTTTTTTTCCTTCATTTCAACTTTGGTGAATCTGGCAATTATGTGTCTTGGAGTTGCTCTTCTGGAGGAGTATCTTTGTGGCGTTCTCTGTATTTCCTGAATTTGAATGTTGGCCTGCCCTACTAGGTTGGGGAAGTTCTCCTGGATGATATCCTGAAGAGTGTTTTCCAACTTGGTTCCATTTTCTCCCTCACTTTCTGGCACCCCAGTCAGACGTAGATTTGGTCTTTTTACATAATCCCATACTTCTTACAGGCTTTATTCATTTGTTTTTCTTCTTTTTTCTTTAGACTTCTCTTCTCGCTTCATTTCATTCATTTGATCCTCAATCGCTGATACTCTTTCTTGCAGTTGATCGAGTCGGTTACTGAAGCTTGTGCATGTGTCACGTATTTCTCGTGTCATGGTTTTCATCTCTGTCAGTTTGTTTATGGCCTTCTCTGCATTAATTATTCTGGTTATCAATTCTTCCACTCTTTTTTCAAGATTTTTAGTTTCTTTGCGCTGGGTACGTAATTCCTCCTTTAGCTTTGAGAGGTTTGATGGACTGAAGCCTTCTTCTCTCATCTCGTCAAAATCATTCTCCATCCAGCTTTGATCTGTTGCTTTTGATGAGCTGCGTTCCTTTGCAGGGGGAGATGTGCTCTTATTTTTTGAATTTCCACCTTTTCTGCCCTGCTTTTTCCCCATCTTGGTGGTTTTATCTGCCTCTGGTCTTTGATGATGGTGACGTACTGATGGGGTTTTGGTGTGGGTGTCCTTCCTGTTTGTTAGTTTTCCTTCTAACAGTCAGGACCCTCAGCTGTAGGTCTGTTGAAGATTGCTTGAGGTCCACTCCAGACCCTGTTTGCCTGAGTGTCAGCAGCAGAGGCTGCAGAAGATAGAATACTGCTGAACAGCGAGTGTACCTGTCTGATTCTTGCTTTGGAAGCTTCCTCTCAGGGGTGTACTCCACCTTGTGAGGTGTGGGGTATTGGTCTGTCCCTAGTGGAGGATGTCTCCCAGTTAGGCTACTCAGGGGTCAGGGAACCACTTGAGCAGGCAGTCTGTCCGTTCTCAGATCTCAACCTCCGTGTTGGGAGATCCACTGCTCTCTTCAAAGCTGTCAGACAGAGTCATTTGCGTCTGTAAAGGTTTCTACTGCTTTTTTTTTCTTTTTGTTGTTGTTTATCTGTGCCCTGTCCCTAGAGGTGGAGTCTATAGAGACTGGCAGGCCTCCTTGAGCTGCTGTGAGCTCCACCCAGTTCGATCTTCCCAGGGCTTTGTTTACCTACTTAAGTCTCAGCAATGGCAGGCGCCCCTCCCCCAGCCTCTCTGCTGCCTTGCAGTTAGATCACAGACTGCTGTGCTAGCAATGAGAAAGGCTTCATGGGCCTGGGACCCTCCCAGCCAGGTGTGGGATATAATCTCCTGATGTGCCCATTTGCTTAAAGCGCAGTATTGGGGTGGGAGTTACCTAATTTTCCAGGTGTTGTGTGTCTCAGTTCCCCTGGCTAGGAAAAGGGATTCCCTTCCCCCTTGCACTTCCCTGGTGATGCGATGCCTTGCCCTGCTTCAACTCTCGCTGGTCGGGCTGCAGCAGCTGACCAGCACCGATTGTCCGGCACTCCCTATTGAGATAAACCCAGTACCTCAGTTGAAAATGCAGAAATCACCTGTCTTCTGTGTCACTCGCACTGGGAGCTGGAGCCTGGAGCTGTTCCTATTCGGCCATCTTGCTCTGCCCCAGCAAGGGCACTTTTTACCCCCCAGGGTCATGTCCATGGGCTCCAAGAGGCAACTTGAAGGAGGTCCCACTATCCAAACATGAATGAATATAAGCATCAATAATAATGATGACCACAATCCAGGCATGGTGGTTCACACGTGTAAGCCCAACACTTTGGGAAACTAAGGCAGATGGATTCCTGTAGCCCAGGTGTTCAAGACAAGCCTGTGCAACATGGTAAAACCCTCTGTCTGCCAAAAATAGAAAACAAAAAAATTAGGCAGGCATTGTAGCATGTGCCCATAGTCCCAGCTAGTTGAGTGGCTAAGGTGGTAGGGTCACCTAAGCCCAGGAGTCTGAGGCTGCAGTGAGCTGTAATTATGCCACTGCACTCCAGCCTGGGCCATAAAGCAAGATTCATCTCAAAAAAACCCAAACAAACAAAAATAATGATGATCATGATGATGATGTTGATGATGATGATGATGATGACTGCAATGAGCAGGTGCACACCTGATATGTTTAAATCGTCAGGCTTATAATGATATTAATGCATGCAGTCAATAGAATAAATACATCATCCAGATGTTCGAATTAGCATAAAAATACTACATTATTCCCCCTTTATCTGTGTGGTATACTTTGGAAGACCTCCAGTGGATCTCTTAAACCATGGATAATACCAAACCCTACATTAGCACTTACCACACACTGTGGCTGTAACTTTTGCAGTTTGAGGTACAAAAGCAAAACTAGCAAGAATGTATTTTTCCTTTTCCACAATTTTACAAATAAAATATTAATTCTTACCCTAGATGTTAGCAACCTCAGCATATTTTTTTCCTCATTAAGTGGAAAACTTTCTGCTTTTCAGTTACTGAAAGCATTTTCAGGTTTCTCTTTTGCATATCTGAATTGCCAGCATCACTACTCTTGCATTTTGGGATGATTACTAAGTAAAATAAGGGTTACTTGAACACGGGCACTGCAATACTAAGCTAGGTCCATCTGATAACTTAGATGGCTGCAAATGTCTAATGAGCAGGAAGCAGGAAGTGTGGATGTGCCAAGCAAAGGGATATGTCACATCCTGAACCGGATACAGCAGAATGGTGGGAGGTTGCATCACATTCCTCAGAACAGCGCATGGCTTAAAACTTATAAACTGTTTACTTCTGGAGTTTTATATTTAATATTTTTGACTGTGGGTGACTGACAGTGAGGAAAGTAAAGCCACAAATAAGGGGATACTATTATATTATAAATATAAATGTGCTCAAAGACTGAAATAATAATATAGAGTAAACACATGTGAAATCTCAGCAGAGATAAAAACTTAAAAAATAAAAATTCTAGTACTTAAAAATACAATATCTTACAGAAAAATTCCATTAGACTGAGAAGAGGCAGGAGAATAATTCCCAAAATTAGTTTTTAAAAAATCAACCCATTTTTGGCCAGGCACAGTGGCTCACAGCTATAATCCCAGCACTTTGGGAGGCCAAGGCGGGCAGATCATGAGGCCAGGAGATCGAGACCATCCTGCCTAACATGATGAAACCCCATCTCTACTAAAAATACAAAAAAATTAGCCAAGCATGGTGGCGGGCACCTGTAGTCCCAGCTACTCAGGAGGCTGAGGCAGGATAATGGCGTGAACCCTGAAGGTAGAGCTTGCAGTGAGCCGAGATCGTGCCACTGCACTGCAGCTTGGGCGACAGAGTGAGACTCTCTCTCAAAAAAAGAAGAAAAAATCAACCCATTTTTAATTTCTTCAAGTGCTTTCTAGGATTTTAGGAAACTAGATTACTACTTAGCAAACTGGTAAATAAAAGAGTAACTGATAAATTAAGAATCCTGTATTTATTCTACCTTTTCTCTACAAGCAGTACCTCAGGGTAACCAAAGAGATAATGAAGAAAAACTATCTACAAAAGTTTTGTGTTTAATATATGAAAGAATAATAATAGAATTAAAATGGCACTCCATTTCTTGGCCTCTAATTTAATCAGTTTTGTAAGTTATCATCCCTGCTGCTCTTGGTTTGGTTCAGCCAGGAAAACAGCCAATTAAGTATTATAGAAATAAACAGTTTAATATAAGAATTAGTGCCTACATTCTTGTGCATCTAAGTAAAAAAATATGAAAGTTTGTCAGGTTGCCCCCAGAAAGTCAGAAACATAATCACAAATGGCATCAGCTGAAAACACTGTATAGGAGGGAAAGCAGCAGCTTGTGAAAGAGTCCAGGAAACTTCTGTATTCACCAGGATTATGAAGTACACACTCATGCGAGGTGTATGATGGGGCTATATCTGGATGCTAGAATTGCTGAGAACCTTGTTAAAAGCTCTGAAAGTCTCCATGCCTGGCTGCCAAAAATTACTGACAGTGACTTCAGCTTTACTTTTATCTTTGGCATTGTGTGTGAATTTTCTCTATTTGCAAATTTTATGAGGATTCATTTAGGAAAGAGAGTTCTAGAATATAGAGTTCTTAGTTTTAGAAAAGTGTAGTGGTTGCTGCCAAGTTGACAAAAGAATTCAAAACAGCTGCTAATATCACAAAAAGAAAGACAACTAGAAATAATGTTTGGGTAGAAAAAACATAACATTGTCTATGAAATATTCTTGAAAAAAATCTAAACAGTTCCTTAAACTTTCATTTTTTTTTTTTTTTTGTAAAAACACTTAGTGATAAGTGTCATGGAAGACATCCTAAAACTCTTCTGTTGCGGGAAGTCAGGGACCCCGAACGGAGGGACTGGCTGGAGCCATGGCAGAAGAACATAAATTGTGAAGATTTCATTTTAATATGGACATTTATCAGTTCCCAAATAATACTTTTATAATTTCTTATGCCTGGCTTTACTTTAATCTCTAAATGCCATTATCTTCATAAGCTGAGGATGTACATCACCTCAGGACCACTGTGATAATTGTGTTAACTGTAAAAATTGATTGTAAAACATGTGTGTTTGAACAATATGAAATCAGTGCACCTTGAAAAAGAACAAAATAACAGTGATTTTTAGGGAACAAGGGAGGACAACCATAAGGTCTGAGTGCCTGTGGGGTCGGGCAAAAACAGCCATATTTTTCTTCTTTCAGAGAGCCTACAAACGGCCATGCAATTAGGGAAGATATCACTATATTCTCTTCCTAGCAAGGAATATTAATGTTAATACCCTGTGAAAGGAATGCATTCCTGATGGGAGGTCTATAAATGGTTGCTCTGGGAATGTCTGTCTCATGCGGTTGAGATAAGGATTGAGCTATGCCCTGGTCTCCTGCAGTACCCTCAGGCTTACTAGGGTGGGGAAAAATTCCACCCTGGTAAATTTGAGGTTGAACTGGTTCTCTGCTCTTGAACCCTGTTTTCTGTTGTTTAGGATGTTTATCAAGACAATATGTGCACCACTGAACATAGACCCTTATTAGTGGTTCTGCTTTTGCGTTTTGTCCTGTTCCCTCAAAACCATGTGATCTCTGTTACACCCTTAGTAGTTCCTTTTTTTGCCCTTTAAAGCATGTGATCTTTGTACCTACTCCCTGTTCTTGCACTCCCTCCCCTTTTGAAACCCTTAATAAAAACTTGCTGGTCTGAGACTCAGGTGGGCATCATGGTTCTACCAATATGTGATATCAGCCCCGGTGGCCCAGCTGTAAAATTCCTCTTTATACTGTCTCTCTTTATTTCTCAGCTGGCCAACACTTATGAAAATAGAAAGAACCTACATTGAAATATGGGGGGCAAGTTCCACCAATACAGATTCTCATATTCTGGTGATTAGGATGGGAGCCCTATGGGAGCGTCCATTTCACACAGAGTAAAAGTCCGAGTTCTGACAATGTCCTACTATTTCTCATGTGAACCAGACTCCACTTCCTGTATAAGCTCATTGGTTACAACTCTCTCCCCTTCACTCACTCAGTTCCAGCTACACTGGCCTTGCTCTTCCTCAACACAAGCCCACCCAGGACCTTTGCACTTACCGTTCTCTCTGTCAGCAGATCTCCCTCCTTCCTTTAAGTCTCTGCATAAAGGCCACCACCCTATGAGTGAGGGTTTCTATGATTACCCCTTCCCCAGCTGGACACTCCCTTCTATGCTCAATTTTTTCCCAGCGCTCTTAATATCATGTGTCTGTCATTCATATTCTCTCTTTCTCTCTTTCTTTCTTCTGTCCTCTCCCACTAGAACATCATCAATAATGGGTGTTCTGTCTCTTGTCATAATCCTTAGCAAATACCAGGGGCTCAACAAATAGTTGTTGAATAAGTGAATCTTACTTTACTGGAAGAGCAAGTTCCTTGGACTCAAAGATCTGCCCTAAAATAGGAACTTAATAAATAATAAATGACTGAATGAATGAATAAATAAATAAATGAATGAATGGGTACATGACAGACTCAACTTACATCTCATTTTTGATAGGTATATAGACTAATATGAAAGCAAGTGCTTTCTACTTAGAAATCAGACATAATGGTTTAAGTAGCTTATTCAAGGACATACAATAAAGGGAAAGTTATACAATCACATATTAAAGCTCCAGCCAAGTCCCTGACTTTATTTTGCTGTGTCCCTGCATGTTCTCAGCCTGACAAATCAGAAATTATCTAGATTTTCTTGCTTGGCTGAAATACCAGTACCAAAAATGTTACAGGTTAATAAACTCTGGATTTGTTATGAAAGTAAATTTCACAGAAATCTCAAAAGCATTTATCTTGTATATTCAGATACATAAAAAATATACAGGGAGAGATCATCATCCATGCTTGAAAACACCCCCAGAAGCAAACCTGCAGCATAAGCTTCATGTTCATCATCAGTGCCCAACACTGCCCATCAGCCAGCCCAGAGCAGCACCCAGATGGTCACCTCAGGTGTTGGGGACACAAAGAAACAAAAGACGTTCCTGTTGGGTGTCATGTTTGTTGAGGGGAAAGTGACATGGGGACAATGCAACTGACTTGGAATGGGACAGCAATTTGACTTCCAGAGGCCATCCCAGCTGCATTTTGCAAAGTGTTATGCTAGCCTTGCTCACACACCGGCAAAACCCATGCCAACTCACCATCCAGCAACATCTCTCCGCCTGCTGTTTCAGGAGGGTATGCTGGTGTTGTGTTTTGTTCAAACTTGAAAACTGCATTTCTAGGAATCCTTTTACCAGCATATGGTTGGGAAAGAGGACCTCACCATAATCAAGAAGCTGGACCCAGAGGAAGGACTGCCAGGTTCAAATCTCACCTCTGTGACTCACTAACTGTGTCCCCAACAGACATGTCACCAACCAACCCTCCCTACACCTCAATGTCCTCACCTCTAAAAAGTTTGCTTATAATTCTTATGATAATTGTAGGCGATATTGCAGGAAAAACACTTACAGTGCCTTGCAATTCCAGGCCTTAATACATACTACCTATTATTATAATAGCTGTTAATATATTAGTATTATATATATTAATGTTGACTTTTTAAAAAATCACCATTCAAAAATAAATAGTACATTTATTTGTCTTCATCTTGAGTTTAGCTTGTGGCAGTGACTTCTAAAGGTTTATCATTTACTTACAACTAAGTGTTTGCCAATAATCGGGAAAAACTGCTATCAGGCAAATGTTAAGATTAAGCTTTTCTACATTTGGCTGGCAAAAATCAAGTCATTTAAAGCCTTCTCCCTCAAGTCTACACCTGAATAAAAATATACCTGATTTGTTAATGGAAAGTTTAACAGAAATGTTGAACAAAGATGACCTCATATAGTATTTAAATAAGATAAGCAAAACGAGTAAGATTTTAAAATATATACATAGGCATGTGTAGGTTCAACTAGACATTTTTGTGGCAAATTATTGTCTGATAAAATAATTGTTTAATCTAATATCCTACATTGCCTCACTGCTTAAAAAATGAAAGAAGATCAAATGACATAAAAATATACGTTTATTTTTCTGTTTCTATTAACCACGCTAACCAAGGACACATGTCAGAGGCATTAAATGAGCTTTACATCAAGTTACACAAGAATTCACCTCACTCATGGAGATCCTAATTTAGTAGGCTGGGGAAGAAGCAAGTAACATCTGTGGTTGTTAACCACTGTGCAAGATCTCTCTCTTTTTCTTTTCCCTTTCGACAGGGTCTTGTTCTGTCACCCAGGCACAATCACAGCTCACTGCAGCTTTGACCTCCCAGGCTTAGATGATCCTCTCACCTCAGCCTCCTGAGTAGCTGGGACTACAGACATGCACCTCAATGCCCAGCTAATTTTTTGTACTTTTGTAGAGACAAGGTTTCACCACATTGCCCAGGCTGGTCTCAAACTCCTGGGCTCAAGCGATCCACCTGCTTCGGCCTCCCAAAATGCTGGGATTACAAGTGTGAGCCACCGCATCCAGCCCAAGATCTCTCCTTTGAAAAGAAGTTTTTTTGCCTTGAAATTATGTGCAAAAAGCGTTTCTTGATTCTGTAACCCTGCTCCCAGAACAAAACTTGACTGTTTGCAACTCAATAAAGAGAAATGTTGAGTTGCTCCTCAGCCCTTAAAAATCATGAAATAACCCTCTAGTCTTTTAACATTAACAAGAGAGTTAAGGGAAATGGGAAGGGAGGAGGCAGGACTTTCCATCTGTTCCAGGAAATCATGTGACTGCCTTCCCTTTATATTGATAAGGCTGCCAACAGAACTCTCAGTGCTGATGGGCGTGCTCTGTGTCTCACTCTTCCTATGCATAACCATTAGCCACATCAGTCTGCTCATCACCTTCCTAACTTCCTGCCATCCAAGGTCCTTGCTTCTTTCATTCATTCAGTCAATGTTTTCTGAGCATGTACTGCACCCCAGGGAACAAATGCAAAAATGCCCCTGCCCTCTTGGTGCTTGCATTCTAATTTCTAAAAAATGGCCTCCTGAAACTGACAGACTTGTTTAAAGAACTGCTTCCTCAATGTGTTTCTTAAAAATGATGGTATTTTGGGGGCAGAAAAGCAAATAATCACAGTTTGAGAAAACAATGTGGTTCAAAGGATTAAAGAAATTAGAGGCTATAGAGGGTCTGCACGAGAAAAGATATGGGAACTTGTGAACCTTTTGGAGTGGAATGAAGCAGTAACAGAATGACTGGCTTGGAGGTTATTTCTGACGGGGGACATAAATCTACTCTGGAAATAGGAATGACCTGGCAGAGGATTAAGATTCAGTGGCCAGAAGTAGGACCTGTTCCCAGCAAGAACAAATTTAACAATTCCTACTAGAAATGGGATCAGGAGAGAGTAAAATTCATGACCAGCAGAAGTATCAACATCTTCAAGTAGCCGTAACAACTACTTTAATTTTTTGGTAAAAGTTTTTCCAGGTCAATAAAAAATTAAGGAGTTAAAAAGTAAGAGTGATACTTAGATAAAGTTATCAGTAATAACCAAGACACATGAGCAAGGGCATCTTTCATCAGCAGTTTCTAAGACACGGGACACTACAGATGCAGAACACAGCATAGGAGAAGGTCAAACTTATAACAGCTGAACTCTAGTCAATGACACATGGTTCTCAAATGATCAGAACTGGGTGTCTAGGTGGGGAGTAGTTGCCAAGAAGAGGAGAGAGGTTGTTCAGAATTGCTACATTAGGATAATTGTTATTCATGAAACCCAGAACTAAGTTCATTCATCAGCAACCTTACCTAGGTCTGGGGGCAGAATGGCGAGGCGGTTCCCCTGAATGTGGACCTCTTTAAGCTGGGTAAGCTCCCCGATTTCTTTAGGCAGTGAGATCAGGTTGTTATCCCTATCGCTGAGCTAAACAGAAGAAAACAAGGAGTTGTCAACACATTTTCACATTAAAAGGTGCTCCACAGAAACTCTCATCCTCCTCCATGTCCTCTCTTCTACTAACTCAGTCCTTTCCATTTATTTACAAATGCCGGCAGATAATCAATAAACACTATCAGGAGTAGTGGTTTATTCCTGCAAAACAAACCTTACTCCTGCTCAAATTGACTTGATTCTACCCCTAAAAGGCTGCAGCAGTGAATTGATTTTCTAAGAATTTGGATAACTTACTGTCTGCATCTTTGTGAGCTTCCCAATATCTGGTGGCAGGATTTCAAAATTGTTGTCACTTAGATAGAGTGCACACAGGGTGGCTGCAAATTAAACAGCAATATATAAACAGGGTGGCAGGGAACCCAACCATTTGAGGTCTGATCAATATGAGGGAGTCAGCCTTGATTAATAATGCTGGCTTGGTGAAAAGTCTTTGACATACCTAGGGCTCCCAATGATAGCAAGCAGGTCAAACCAAGATTTACTGGCTTATCGTGCATCCGATGTGTCCAGGAAAACCATTTATATCCAAGAGGACTGATGCAATTAACAATGTGGGCACTAGCATTTTGGCTCACAGAGTTTTAACACATTTTGAAAACAGATTGCTATTTTTCTCATAGATTACTTTTGATTCACATTTATATCTCCATTTGCATCCAAAGTAAAACAAAGAAAACTACTGTGCCACTTCTATGGTTACCTAGGGCAAAAAGGTTCTTTCAAGTGAATACAACTATGTGAAAATAGACCTTTTCCTATGTAAATAGCACTGTGTTAAAAATTAATG
>NW_022321298.1:0-1446 GCF_002776525.5 Piliocolobus tephrosceles | reverse complement strand
AAACGAGCCTTGTGGATTATCTGCAGGTTTCATTGATCTGTGCGGTCCTCCCCACGTGCATTAGGAAAACTGGCCTTGGTTCTAATAAGAACATGGTTTGTCCTGGCAACAAGGAAAGGTTTCTTATAATGTCCACGTATCTCCAAGGGGGATACTTTCTCCAGGCAGAAGCTGTGGCCAAGCACTGGGGGGACTCAGAGGGCTGCTGGGAAGGGGTGGGCCCCTCTCCTCCCCAAAGGGAAGCTCCCGGGGCCCTCTCGAGCACCCCTGCCTGTGGGGATCCCTCATCCCAAGCTCAGGGTGGTGGCCCAGGCTTGTGGAACCAGCCAGGAAAATGAAAGGAGGGCACATTTCCTGGGGAATCTCGCCTGCCCATCAGGGAGCCCTGGAGGAAATCCTGCAGTCACCTGAGGCTTCATTTTCCTTCCCCAGCCGTGCCACCATCCTGGTGGAACTCTCCTGTGAGGACGGCCAAGGCCTGAACTACTTGCCGGGGGAGCACCTTGGGATTTGCCCAGGCAACCAGCCGGCCCTGGTCCAAGGCATCCTGGAGCGGGTGGTGGACGGCCCCGCGCCCCACCAGACAGTGCGCCTGGAGGCCCTGGACGAGAGCGGTGAGCCCCAGGCCAGAGAGCCAATGCTGCCTGGCATCCTCCGGCCACCCCACCTGGCTGAGGGGCTGGGCCCAGGCCTGCCTGTGACAGCTATCCCTGTCCTTCGTGCTGAGAGGGTGGGCTGCCAAAGCTCATGTGAAAGCAGCTGTGGAAACAGTCCCAGCCCATAAGGCATGGCCCCCTGGCCTTAGTTTCCCCAGTGATAACAACATCCCCGCAATGCAGTGGCCAAAGTGAGAAAGTGGGATAAGCCAGGCATGGTGGCGCACGCCTGTAATCCCAGCACTTTGGGAGGCCGTGGCGGGTGGATCACTTGAGGTCAGGAGTCTGAGACAAGCCTGGCCAACATGATGAAACCCTGTCTCTACTAAAAATGCAAAAATAATTGGCCAGGAATGGTGCTTCATGCCTGTAATCCCAGTCACTCGGGAGGCTGAGGCACAAGAATTGCTTGAAGCCAGGAGGTGGAGGTTGCAGTGATCCGAGATCTCGCCACTGTACTCCAGCCTGGGTGACAGAGACTCCATCTCAAAAAAATAAAAAGGAAAGTGGGACCAGAGAGGCAGAGCCTGGCAGTGCTCCCCACTGTCCAGGAGAAAGTGAGAGAACCTGAGACATGGGGACAATGAGACAGACGTCCTTGTGACTGCAGGGTGATGGATATAGTTCATTAGGCCTCTGTTCCAGAGGAGATAATGTCATGCTCATATTTTAACCTAATATTTAGAAAACATCTGTGTACCAGGCACAGCACCAATTACCATGTGCACAGTTTGATTCAGTGTTCATGCCAACCCAGCAAGATAGGTTTTGGTATCAGATCTGTTTCACA
>NW_022321297.1:0-1545 GCF_002776525.5 Piliocolobus tephrosceles | reverse complement strand
AACCTAGCAGGGCAGGCCAACATTCAAATTCAGGAAATACAGAGAACGCCACAAAGATACTCCTCCAGAAGAGCAACTCCAAGACACATAATTGCCAGATTCACCAAAGTTGAAATGAAGGAAAAAATCTTAAGGGCAGCCAGAGAGAAAGGTCGGGTTACCCACAAAGGGAAGCCCATCAGACTGACAGCAGATCTCTCTGCAGAAACTCTACAAGCCAGAAGAGAGTGGGGGCCAATATTCAACGTTCTTAAAGAAAAGAATTTTAAACCCAGAATTTCATATCCAGCCAAACTAAGTTTCATCAGTGAAGGAGAAATAAAATTCTTTACAGATAAGCAAATGCTTAGAGATTTTGTCACCACCAGGCCTGCCTTACAAGAGACCCTGAAGGAAGCCCTAAACATGGAAAGGAACAACAGGTACCAGCCATTGCAAAAACATGCCAAAATGTAAAGACCATTGAGGCTAGGAAGAAACTGCATCAACTATTGAGCAAAATAACCAGTTACTATCACAATGTCAGGATCAAGTTCACACATAACAATATTAACCTTAAATCTAAATGGACTAAATGCTCCAATTAAAAGACACAGACTGGCAAACTGGATAAAGAGTCAAGACCCATCAGTCTGCTGTCTTCAGGAGACCCATCTCACACGCAGAGACATACATAGGCTCAAAATAAAGGGATGGAGGAAGATCTACCAAGCAAATGGAGAACAAAAAAAAGCAGGGGTTGCAATCCTAGTCTCTGATAAAACAGACTTTAAACCATCAAAGATCAAAGGAGACAAAGAAGGCCATTACATAATGGTAAAGGGATCAATCCAACAGAAAGAGCTAACTATCCTAAATATATATGCACCCAATACAGGAGCACCCAGATTCATAAAGCAAGTCCTTAGAGACTTACAAAGAGACTTAGACTCCCATACAATAATAATGGGAGACTTCAACACTCCACTGTCAACATTAGACAGATCAACGAGACAGAAAGTTAACAAGGATATCCAGGAATTGAACTCATCTCTGCACCAAGCGGACCTAATAGACATCTATAGAACTCTCCACCCCAAGTCAACAGAATATACATTCTTCTCAGCACCACATCACACTTATTCCAAAATTGACCACATAATTGGAAGTAAAGCACTCCTCAGCAAATGTAAAAGAACAGAAATTATAACAAACTGTCTCTCAGACCACAGTGCAATCAAACTAGAACTCAGGACTAAGAAACTCAATCAAAACCGCTCAACTACATGGAAACTGAACAACCTGCTCCTGAATGACTACTGGGTACATAACGAAATGAAAGCAGAAATAAAGATGTTCTTTGAATCCAATGAGAACAAAGATACAACATACCAGAATCTCTGGGACACATTTAAAGCAGTGTGTAGAGGGAAATTTATAGCACTAAGTGCCCACAAGAGAAAGCAGGAAAGCTCTAAAATTGACACTCTAACATCACAATTAAAAGAACTAGAGAGGCAAGAGCAAACACATTCAAAAGCTAGCAGAAGGCAAGAAATAACTAAG
>NW_022321296.1:0-1545 GCF_002776525.5 Piliocolobus tephrosceles | reverse complement strand
CTTAGTTATTTCTTGCCTTCTGCTAGCTTTTGAATGTGTTTGCTCTTGCCTCTCTAGTTCTTTTAATTGTGATGTTAGAGTGTCAATTTTAGAGCTTTCCTGCTTTCTCTTGTGGGCACTTAGTGCTATAAATTTCCCTCTACACACTGCTTTAAATGTGTCCCAGAGATTCTGGTATGTTGTATCTTTGTTCTCATTGGATTCAAAGAACATCTTTATTTCTGCTTTCATTTCGTTATGTACCCAGTAGTCATTCAGGAGCAGGTTGTTCAGTTTCCATGTAGTTGAGCGGTTTTGATTGAGTTTCTTAGTCCTGAGTTCTAGTTTGATTGCACTGTGGTCTGAGAGACAGTTTGTTATAATTTCTGTTCTTTTACATTTGCTGAGGAGTGCTTTACTTCCAATTATGTGGTCAATTTTGGAATAAGTGTGATGTGGTGCTGAGAAGAATGTATATTCTGTTGACTTGGGGTGGAGAGTTCTATAGATGTCTATTAGGTCCGCTTGGTGCAGAGATGAGTTCAATTCCTGGATATCCTTGTTAACTTTCTGTCTCGTTGATCTGTCTAATGTTGACAGTGGAGTGTTGAAGTCTCCCATTATTATTGTATGGGAGTCTAAGTCTCTTTGTAAGTCTCTAAGGACTTGCTTTATGAATCTGGGTGCTCCTGTATTGGGTGCATATATATTTAGGATAGTTAGCTCTTTCTGTTGGATTGATCCCTTTACCATTATGTAATGGCCTTCTTTGTCTCCTTTGATCTTTGATGGTTTAAAGTCTGTTTTATCAGAGACTAGGATTGCAACCCCTGCTTTTTTTTGTTCTCCATTTGCTTGGTAGATCTTCCTCCATCCCTTTATTTTGAGCCTATGTATGTCTCTGCGTGTGAGATGGGTCTCCTGAAGACAGCAGACTGATGGGTCTTGACTCTTTATCCAGTTTGCCAGTCTGTGTCTTTTAATTGGAGCATTTAGTCCATTTAGATTTAAGGTTAATATTGTTATGTGTGAACTTGATCCTGACATTGTGATAGTAACTGGTTATTTTGCTCAATAGTTGATGCAGTTTCTTCCTAGCCTCAATGGTCTTTACATTTTGGCATGTTTTTGCAATGGCTGGTACCTGTTGTTCCTTTCCATGTTTAGGGCTTCCTTCAGGGTCTCTTGTAAGGCAGGCCTGGTGGTGACAAAATCTCTAAGCATTTGCTTATCTGTAAAGAATTTTATTTCTCCTTCACTGATGAAACTTAGTTTGGCTGGATATGAAATTCTGGGTTTAAAATTCTTTTCTTTAAGAACGTTGAATATTGGCCCCCACTCTCTTCTGGCTTGTAGAGTTTCTGCAGAGAGATCTGCTGTCAGTCTGATGGGCTTCCCTTTGTGGGTAACCCGACCTTTCTCTCTGGCTGCCCTTAAGATTTTTTCCTTCATTTCAACTTTGGTGAATCTGGCAATTATGTGTCTTGGAGTTGCTCTTCTGGAGGAGTATCTTTGTGGCGTTCTCTGTATTTCCTGAATTTGAATGTTGGCCTGCCCTGCTAGGTT
>NW_022321295.1:0-1413 GCF_002776525.5 Piliocolobus tephrosceles | reverse complement strand
GAGATTATATCCCACACCTGGCCGGGAGGGTCCCACGCCCACGGAGCCTCCCTCCTTGCTAACACAGCAGTCTGCGGCAATCTAACGGCAAGGCAGCAGAGAGGCTGGGGGAGGGGCGCCCGCCATCGCTGAGGCTTAAGTAGGTAAATAAAGCTGCTGGGAAGCTCGAACTGGGTGGAGCTCACAGCAGCTCAAGGAAACCTGCCTGTCTCTGTAGACTCCGCCTCTGGGGACAGGGCTCAGCTAAAGCAGCAAAGGCCTTTCCAGACGCGAACAACTCTGTCTGACAGCTTTGAAGAGAGCAGTGGATCTCCCAACACGGAGGTTGAGATCTGAGAAGGGGCAGTCTGCCTGCTCAAGTGGGTCACTGACCCCTGAGTAGCCTAACTGGGAGACATCCCCCACTAGGGGCAGTCTGACACCCCACACCTCACAGGGTGGAGTACACCCCTGAGAGGAAGCTTCCAAAGTAAGAATCAGACAGGTGCACTCGCTGTTCAGCAATATTCTATCTTCTGCAACCTCTGCTGCGGATACCCAGGCAAACAGGGTCTGGAGTGGACCTCAAGCAATCTCCAACAGACCTATAGCTGAGGGTCCTGACTGTCAGAAGGAAAACTATCAAACAGGAAGGACACCTATATCAAAACCCCATCAGTACGTCACCATCATCAAAGACCAGAGACAGATAAAACCACAAAGATGGGGAAAAAGCAGGGCAGAAAAGCTGGAAATTCAAAAAATAAGAGCGCATCTCCTCCTGCAAAGGAGCACAGCCCATCGCCAGCAATGGATCAAAGCTGGTCAGAGAATGATTTTGATGAGATGAGAGAAGAAGGCTTCAGTCCATCAAACCTCTCAGAGCTAAAGGAGGAATTACGTACCCAGCGCAAAGAAACTAAAAATCTTGAAAAAAGAGTGGAAGAATTGACAGCTAGACTAATTAATGCAGAGAAGGTCATAAACGAAATGACAGAGATGAAAACCATGACACGAGAAATACGTGACAAATGCACAAGCTTCAGTAAACGACTCGATCAACTGGAAGAAAGAGTATCAGCGATGGAGGATCAAATGAAAGAAATGAAGCAAGAAGAGAAACCAAAAGAAAAATGAAGAAAAAGAAATGAACAAAGCCTGCAAGAAGTATGGGATTATGTAAAAAGACCAAATCTACGTCTGATTTGGGTGCCTGAAAGTGAGGGGGAAAATGGAACCAAATTGGAAAACACTCTACAGGATATCATCCAGGAGAACTTCCCCAACCTAGCAGGGCAGGCCAACATTCAAATTCA
Source organism: Piliocolobus tephrosceles (assembly GCF_002776525.5). NCBI lineage: Eukaryota > Metazoa > Chordata > Mammalia > Primates > Cercopithecidae > Piliocolobus > Piliocolobus tephrosceles. Next base: position 118 of record NW_022321295.1, on the reverse strand, counting down.
GGAAATACAGAGAACGCCACAAAGATACTCCTCCAGAAGAGCAACTCCAAGACACATAATTGCCAGATTCGCCAAAGTTGAAATGAAGGAAAAAATCTTAAGGGCAGCCAGAGAGAAA
>NW_022321294.1:0-1413 GCF_002776525.5 Piliocolobus tephrosceles | reverse complement strand
TTTCTCTCTGGCTGCCCTTAAGATTTTTTCCTTCATTTCAACTTTGGCGAATCTGGCAATTATGTGTCTTGGAGTTGCTCTTCTGGAGGAGTATCTTTGTGGCGTTCTCTGTATTTCCTGAATTTGAATGTTGGCCTGCCCTGCTAGGTTGGGGAAGTTCTCCTGGATGATATCCTGTAGAGTGTTTTCCAATTTGGTTCCATTTTCCCCCTCACTTTCAGGCACCCAAATCAGACGTAGATTTGGTCTTTTTACATAATCCCATACTTCTTGCAGGCTTTGTTCATTTCTTTTTCTTCATTTTTCTTTTGGTTTCTCTTCTTGCTTCATTTCTTTCATTTGATCCTCCATCGCTGATACTCTTTCTTCCAGTTGATCGAGTCGTTTACTGAAGCTTGTGCATTTGTCACGTATTTCTCGTGTCATGGTTTTCATCTCTGTCATTTCGTTTATGACCTTCTCTGCATTAATTAGTCTAGCTGTCAATTCTTCCACTCTTTTTTCAAGATTTTTAGTTTCTTTGCGCTGGGTACGTAATTCCTCCTTTAGCTCTGAGAGGTTTGATGGACTGAAGCCTTCTTCTCTCATCTCATCAAAATCATTCTCTGACCAGCTTTGATCCATTGCTGGCGATGGGCTGTGCTCCTTTGCAGGAGGAGATGCGCTCTTATTTTTTGAATTTCCAGCTTTTCTGCCCTGCTTTTTCCCCATCTTTGTGGTTTTATCTGTCTCTGGTCTTTGATGATGGTGACGTACTGATGGGGTTTTGATATAGGTGTCCTTCCTGTTTGATAGTTTTCCTTCTGACAGTCAGGACCCTCAGCTATAGGTCTGTTGGAGATTGCTTGAGGTCCACTCCAGACCCTGTTTGCCTGGGTATCCGCAGCAGAGGTTGCAGAAGATAGAATATTGCTGAACAGCGAGTGCACCTGTCTGATTCTTACTTTGGAAGCTTCCTCTCAGGGGTGTACTCCACCCTGTGAGGTGTGGGGTGTCAGACTGCCCCTAGTGGGGGATGTCTCCCAGTTAGGCTACTCAGGGGTCAGTGACCCACTTGAGCAGGCAGACTGCCCCTTCTCAGATCTCAACCTCCGTGTTGGGAGATCCACTGCTCTCTTCAAAGCTGTCAGACAGAGTTGTTCGCGTCTGGAAAGGCCTTTGCTGCTTTAGCTGAGCCCTGTCCCCAGAGGCGGAGTCTACAGAGACAGGCAGGTTTCCTTGAGCTGCTGTGAGCTCCACCCAGTTCGAGCTTCCCAGCAGCTTTATTTACCTACTTAAGCCTCAGCGATGGCGGGCGCCCCTCCCCCAGCCTCTCTGCTGCCTTGCCGTTAGATTGCCGCAGACTGCTGTGTTAGCAAGGAGGGAGGCTCCGTGGGCGTGGGACCCTCCCGGCCAGGTGTGGGATATAATCTC
>NW_022321293.1:0-1479 GCF_002776525.5 Piliocolobus tephrosceles | reverse complement strand
CCAAAGTTGAAATGAAGGAAAAAATCTTAAGGGCAGCCAGAGAGAAAGGTCGGGTCACCCACAAAGGGAAGCCCATCAGACTGACAGCAGATCTCTTGGCAGAAACTCTACAAGCCAGAAGAGAGTGGGGGCCAATATTCAACGTTCTTAAACAGAAGAATTTTAAACCCAGAATTTCATATCCAGCCACACTAAGTTTCATAAGTGAAGGAGAAATAAAATTCTTTACAGATAAGCAAATGCTTAGAGATTTTGTCACCACCAGGCCTGCCTTACAAGAGACCCTGAAGGAAGCCCTAAACATGGAAAGGAACAACAGGTACCAGCCATTGCAAAAACATGCCAAAATGTAAAGACCATTGAGGCTAGGAAGAAACTGCATCAACTATTGAGCAAAATAACCAGTTACTATCACAATGTCAGGATCAAGTTCACACATAACAATATTAACCTTAAATCTAAATGGACTAAATGCTCCAATTAAAAGACACAGACTGGCAAACTGGATAAAGAGTCAAGACCCATCAGTCTGCTGTCTTCAGGAGACCCATCTCACACGCAGAGACATACATAGGCTCAAAATAAAGGGATGGAGGAAGATCTACCAAGCAAATGGAGAACAAAAAAAAGCAGGGGTTGCAATCCTAGTCTCTGATAAAACAGACTTTAAACCATCAAAGATCAAAGGAGACAAAGAAGGCCATTACATAATGGTAAAGGGATCAATCCAACAGAAAGAGCTAACTATCCTAAATATATATGCACCCAATACAGGAGCACCCAGATTCATAAAGCAAGTCCTTAGAGACTTACAAAGAGACTTAGACTCCCATACAATAATAACGTGAGACTTCAACACTCCACTGTCAACATTAGACAGATCAACGAGACAGAAAGTTAACAAGGATATCCAGGAATTGAACTCATCTCTGCACCAAGCGGACCTAATAGACATCTATAGAACTCTCCACCCCAAGTCAACAGAATATACATTCTTCTCAGCACCACATCACACTTATTCCAAAATTGACCACATAATTGGAAGTAAAGCACTCCTCAGCAAATGTAAAAGAACAGAAATTATAACAAACTGTCTCTCTGACCACAGTGCAATCAAACTAGAACTCAGGACTAAGAAACTCAATCAAAACCGCTCAACTACATGGAAACTGAACAACCTGCTCCTGAATGACTACTGGGTACATAACGAAATGAAAGCAGAAATAAAGATGTTCTTTGAAACCAATGAGAACAAAGATACAACATACCAGAATCTCTGGGGCACATTTAAAGCAGTGTGTAGAGGGAAATTTATAGCACTAAGTGCCCACAAGAGAAAGCAGGAAAGCTCTAAAATTGACACTCTAACATCACAATTAAAAGAACTAGAGAGGCAAGAGCAAACACATTCAAAAGCTAGCAGAAGGCAAGAAATAACTAAGATCAGAGCAGAACTGAAGGAGATAGAGACACAAAAAA
>NW_022321292.1:0-1479 GCF_002776525.5 Piliocolobus tephrosceles | reverse complement strand
TTTTTTGTGTCTCTATCTCCTTCAGTTCTGCTCTGATCTTAGTTATTTCTTGCCTTCTGCTAGCTTTTGAATGTGTTTGCTCTTGCCTCTCTAGTTCTTTTAATTGTGATGTTAGAGTGTCAATTTTAGAGCTTTCCTGCTTTCTCTTGTGGGCACTTAGTGCTATAAATTTCCCTCTACACACTGCTTTAAATGTGCCCCAGAGATTCTGGTATGTTGTATCTTTGTTCTCATTGGTTTCAAAGAACATCTTTATTTCTGCTTTCATTTCGTTATGTACCCAGTAGTCATTCAGGAGCAGGTTGTTCAGTTTCCATGTAGTTGAGCGGTTTTGATTGAGTTTCTTAGTCCTGAGTTCTAGTTTGATTGCACTGTGGTCAGAGAGACAGTTTGTTATAATTTCTGTTCTTTTACATTTGCTGAGGAGTGCTTTACTTCCAATTATGTGGTCAATTTTGGAATAAGTGTGATGTGGTGCTGAGAAGAATGTATATTCTGTTGACTTGGGGTGGAGAGTTCTATAGATGTCTATTAGGTCCGCTTGGTGCAGAGATGAGTTCAATTCCTGGATATCCTTGTTAACTTTCTGTCTCGTTGATCTGTCTAATGTTGACAGTGGAGTGTTGAAGTCTCACGTTATTATTGTATGGGAGTCTAAGTCTCTTTGTAAGTCTCTAAGGACTTGCTTTATGAATCTGGGTGCTCCTGTATTGGGTGCATATATATTTAGGATAGTTAGCTCTTTCTGTTGGATTGATCCCTTTACCATTATGTAATGGCCTTCTTTGTCTCCTTTGATCTTTGATGGTTTAAAGTCTGTTTTATCAGAGACTAGGATTGCAACCCCTGCTTTTTTTTGTTCTCCATTTGCTTGGTAGATCTTCCTCCATCCCTTTATTTTGAGCCTATGTATGTCTCTGCGTGTGAGATGGGTCTCCTGAAGACAGCAGACTGATGGGTCTTGACTCTTTATCCAGTTTGCCAGTCTGTGTCTTTTAATTGGAGCATTTAGTCCATTTAGATTTAAGGTTAATATTGTTATGTGTGAACTTGATCCTGACATTGTGATAGTAACTGGTTATTTTGCTCAATAGTTGATGCAGTTTCTTCCTAGCCTCAATGGTCTTTACATTTTGGCATGTTTTTGCAATGGCTGGTACCTGTTGTTCCTTTCCATGTTTAGGGCTTCCTTCAGGGTCTCTTGTAAGGCAGGCCTGGTGGTGACAAAATCTCTAAGCATTTGCTTATCTGTAAAGAATTTTATTTCTCCTTCACTTATGAAACTTAGTGTGGCTGGATATGAAATTCTGGGTTTAAAATTCTTCTGTTTAAGAACGTTGAATATTGGCCCCCACTCTCTTCTGGCTTGTAGAGTTTCTGCCAAGAGATCTGCTGTCAGTCTGATGGGCTTCCCTTTGTGGGTGACCCGACCTTTCTCTCTGGCTGCCCTTAAGATTTTTTCCTTCATTTCAACTTTGG
>NW_022321291.1:0-3036 GCF_002776525.5 Piliocolobus tephrosceles | reverse complement strand
GAACCAAAGACAAGAACCACATGATTATCTCAATAGATGCAGAAAAGGCTTTTGACAAAATTCAACAGCCCTTCATGCTAAAAACGCTCAACAAATTCGGTATTGATGGAACGTACCTCAAAATAATAAGAGCTATTTATGACAAACCCACAGCTAATATCATACTGAATGGGCAAAAACTGGAAAAATTCCCTTTGAAAACTGGCACAAGACAGGGATGCCCTCTCTCACCACTCCTATTCAACATAGTGTTGGAAGTTCTGGCTAGGGCAATCAGGCAAGAGAAAGAAATCAAGGGTATTCAGTTAGGAAAAGAAGAAGTCAAATTGTCCCTGTTTGCAGATGACATGATTGTGTATTTAGAAAACCCCATCGTCTCAGCCCAAAATCTTCTTAAGCTGATAAGCAACTTCAGCAAAGTCTCAGGATACAAAATTAATGTGCAAAAATCACAAGCATTCTTATACACCAGTAACAGACAAGCAGAGAGCCAAATCAGGAATGAATTTCCATTCACAATTGCTTCAAAGAGAATAAAATACCTAGGAATCCAACTTACAAGGGATGTAAAGGACCTCTTCAAGGAGAACTACAAACCACTGCTCAGTGAAATCAAAGAGGACACAAACAAATGGAAGAACATACCATGCTCATGGATAGGAAGAATCAATATCGTGAAAATGGCCATACTGCCCAAGGTTATTTATAGATTCAATGCCATCCCCATCAAGCTACCAATGAGTTTCTTCACCGAATTGGAAAAAAACTGCTTTAAAGTTCATATGGAACCAAAAAAGAGCCCGCATTGCCAAGACAATCCTAAGTCAAAAGGACAAAGCCAGAGGTGTCACGCTACCTGACTTCAAACTATACTACAAGGCTACAGTAACCAAAACAGCATGATACTGGTACCAAAACAGAGATATAGACCAATGGAACAGAACAGAGTCCTCAGAAATAATACCACACATCTACAGCCATCTGATCTTTGACAAACCTGACAAAAACAAGAAATGGGGAAAGGATTCCCTATTTAATAAATGGTGCTGGGAAAATTGGCTAGCCATAAGTAGAAAGCTGAAACTGGATCCTTTCCTTACTCCTTATACGAAGATTAATTCAAGATGGATTAGAGACTTAAATGTTAGACCTAATACCATAAAAACCCTAGAAGAAAATCTAGGTAGTACCATTCAGGACATAGGCATGGGCAAGGACTTCATGTCTAAAACACCAAAAGCAATGGCAGCAAAAGCCAAAATTGACAAATGGGATCTCATTAAACTAAAGAGCTTCTGCACAGCAAAAGAAACTACCATCAGAGTGAACAGGCAACCTACAGAATGGGAGAAAATTTTTGCAACCTACTCATCTGACAAAGGGCTAATTTCCAGAATCTACAAAGAACTCAAACAAATATACAAGAAAAAAACAAACAACCCCATCAAAAAGTGGGGAAAGGCTATGAACAGACATTTCTCAAAAGAAGACATTCATACAGCCAACAGACACATGAAAAAATGTTCATCATCACTGGCCATCAGAGAAATGCAAATCAAAACCACAATGAGATACCATCTCACACCAGTTAGAATGGCAATCATTAAAAAATCAGGAAACAACAGGTGTTGGAGAGGATGTGGAGAAATAGGAACACTTTTACACTGTTGGTGGGATTGTAAACTAGTTCAACCATTATGGAAAACAGTATGGCAATTCCTCAAAGATCTAGAACTAGATGTACCATATGACCCAGCCATCCCACTGCTGGGTATATACCCAAAGGATTATAAATTATTCTACTACAAAGACACATGCACACGTATGTTTATTGCGGCACTATTCACAATAGCAAAGACTTGGAATCAACCCAAATGTCCATCAGTGACAGACTGGATTAAGAAAATGTGGCACATATACACCATGGAATACTATGCAGCCATAAAAAAGGATGAGTTTGCATCCTTTGTAGGGACATGGATGCAGCTGGAAACCATCATTCTTAGCAAACTATCACAAGAAGAGAAAACCAAACACCGCATGTTCTCACTCATAGGTGGGAACTGAACAATGAGATCACTTGGACTCGGGAAGGGGAACATCACACAATGGGGCCTGTCATGGGGCGGGGGAGGGGGGAGGGATTGCATTGGGGAGTTATACCTGATATAAATGATGAATTGATGGGTGCTGACGAGTTGATGGGTGCAGCACACCAACATGGCACATGTATACATATGTAACAAACCTGCACGTTATGCACATGTACCCTAGAACTTAAAGTATAATAAAAAAAAATTAAATTAAAAAAAAAAAACATTCTGAGAGAGATTATGTACCAAAATGAGATCCAGCCTCACATTTAGCTAAGAGACTTGACTTTCTTTTTAAATAGCATGCCAAAAAAAGATATCCTCCCATGTTGGTATTAATTCTTTGTGTGATATTTGCCCAGGATGTCCCAATCAATTATTTATAAAAACATTTGTTAATAAATAACCAACAGAATTTTAAAATTTCCAGCCAGGATTCTTATCTTCAGCCTTTTAAAAAGTACTCTTATTGACCTATTTATCCAGTACACAGGCATTAAGAAATTACTGGCCACACTTTATTCTTTTATATGCCAACAAATCTCTTGCTGAAGATACTTTTGAAAATTAAAAAAATGATTTCTTCTGGGAACTCATGCACTATTTCAGACAAGGTTTGCTTCTTTTAAATGAGTATTCTATTTCTTCAATTAGTAACTTATATGGCATTCAGAAAATCTGAATTTTCTGAGCTGGTCTCTAAAATTTCACTTTTTACCTTATGTACATTATCTCTCTATGACTTTCTCAAGCACATGAAACCAACTGTAAAATATTTTCTTGGGTGGTGGAGCACCTGTTTTTATGATGTTATATTAACGTACAGTTCTGGAATCTGAGCTCCAAAGATCACTTGAGGCTGGGAGTGTAAGACCAGCCTAGGCAACATAGAGAGACCCTGTCTCTAGAAATAAAAATTTAAAAATTAACCATGTAAATTAAA
>NW_022321290.1:0-3036 GCF_002776525.5 Piliocolobus tephrosceles | reverse complement strand
TTTAATTTACATGGTTAATTTTTAAATTTTTATTTCTAGAGACAGGGTCTCTCTATGTTGCCTAGGCTGGTCTTACACTCCCAGCCTCAAGTGATCTTTGGAGCTCAGATTCCAGAACTGTACGTTAATATAACATCATAAAAACAGGTGCTCCACCACCCAAGAAAATATTTTACAGTTGGTTTCATGTGCTTGAGAAAGTCATAGAGAGATAATGTACATAAGGTAAAAAGTGAAATTTTAGAGACCAGCTCAGAAAATTCAGATTTTCTGAATGCCATATAAGTTACTAATTGAAGAAATAGAATACTCATTTAAAAGAAGCAAACCTTGTCTGAAATAGTGCATGAGTTCCCAGAAGAAATCATTTTTTTAATTTTCAAAAGTATCTTCAGCAAGAGATTTGTTGGCATATAAAAGAATAAAGTGTGGCCAGTAATTTCTTAATGCCTGTGTACTGGATAAATAGGTCAATAAGAGTACTTTTTAAAAGGCTGAAGATAAGAATCCTGGCTGGAAATTTTAAAATTCTGTTGGTTATTTATTAACAAATGTTTTTATAAATAATTGATTGGGACATCCTGGGCAAATATCACACAAAGAATTAATACCAACATGGGAGGATATCTTTTTTTGGCATGCTATTTAAAAAGAAAGTCAAGTCTCTTAGCTAAATGTGAGGCTGGATCTCATTTTGGTACATAATCTCTCTCAGAATGTTTTTTTTTTTTAATTTAATTTTTTTTTATTATACTTTAAGTTCTAGGGTACATGTGCATAACGTGCAGGTTTGTTACATATGTATACATGTGCCATGTTGGTGTGCTGCACCCATCAACTCGTCAGCACCCATCAATTCATCATTTATATCAGGTATAACTCCCCAATGCAATCCCTCCCCCCTCCCCCGCCCCATGACAGGCCCCATTGTGTGATGTTCCCCTTCCCGAGTCCAAGTGATCTCATTGTTCAGTTCCCACCTATGAGTGAGAACATGCGGTGTTTGGTTTTCTCTTCTTGTGATAGTTTGCTAAGAATGATGGTTTCCAGCTGCATCCATGTCCCTACAAAGGATGCAAACTCATCCTTTTTTATGGCTGCATAGTATTCCATGGTGTATATGTGCCACATTTTCTTAATCCAGTCTGTCACTGATGGACATTTGGGTTGATTCCAAGTCTTTGCTATTGTGAATAGTGCCGCAATAAACATACGTGTGCATGTGTCTTTGTAGTAGAATAATTTATAATCCTTTGGGTATATACCCAGCAGTGGGATGGCTGGGTCATATGGTACATCTAGTTCTAGATCTTTGAGGAATTGCCATACTGTTTTCCATAATGGTTGAACTAGTTTACAATCCCACCAACAGTGTAAAAGTGTTCCTATTTCTCCACATCCTCTCCAACACCTGTTGTTTCCTGATTTTTTAATGATTGCCATTCTAACTGGTGTGAGATGGTATCTCATTGTGGTTTTGATTTGCATTTCTCTGATGGCCAGTGATGATGAACATTTTTTCATGTGTCTGTTGGCTGTATGAATGTCTTCTTTTGAGAAATGTCTGTTCATAGCCTTTCCCCACTTTTTGATGGGGTTGTTTGTTTTTTTCTTGTATATTTGTTTGAGTTCTTTGTAGATTCTGGAAATTAGCCCTTTGTCAGATGAGTAGGTTGCAAAAATTTTCTCCCATTCTGTAGGTTGCCTGTTCACTCTGATGGTAGTTTCTTTTGCTGTGCAGAAGCTCTTTAGTTTAATGAGATCCCATTTGTCAATTTTGGCTTTTGCTGCCATTGCTTTTGGTGTTTTAGACATGAAGTCCTTGCCCATGCCTATGTCCTGAATGGTACTACCTAGATTTTCTTCTAGGGTTTTTATGGTATTAGGTCTAACATTTAAGTCTCTAATCCATCTTGAATTAATCTTCGTATAAGGAGTAAGGAAAGGATCCAGTTTCAGCTTTCTACTTATGGCTAGCCAATTTTCCCAGCACCATTTATTAAATAGGGAATCCTTTCCCCATTTCTTGTTTTTGTCAGGTTTGTCAAAGATCAGATGGCTGTAGATGTGTGGTATTATTTCTGAGGACTCTGTTCTGTTCCATTGGTCTATATCTCTGTTTTGGTACCAGTATCATGCTGTTTTGGTTACTGTAGCCTTGTAGTATAGTTTGAAGTCAGGTAGCGTGACACCTCTGGCTTTGTCCTTTTGACTTAGGATTGTCTTGGCAATGCGGGCTCTTTTTTGGTTCCATATGAACTTTAAAGCAGTTTTTTTCCAATTCGGTGAAGAAACTCATTGGTAGCTTGATGGGGATGGCATTGAATCTATAAATAACCTTGGGCAGTATGGCCATTTTCACGATATTGATTCTTCCTATCCATGAGCATGGTATGTTCTTCCATTTGTTTGTGTCCTCTTTGATTTCACTGAGCAGTGGTTTGTAGTTCTCCTTGAAGAGGTCCTTTACATCCCTTGTAAGTTGGATTCCTAGGTATTTTATTCTCTTTGAAGCAATTGTGAATGGAAATTCATTCCTGATTTGGCTCTCTGCTTGTCTGTTACTGGTGTATAAGAATGCTTGTGATTTTTGCACATTAATTTTGTATCCTGAGACTTTGCTGAAGTTGCTTATCAGCTTAAGAAGATTTTGGGCTGAGACGATGGGGTTTTCTAAATACACAATCATGTCATCTGCAAACAGGGACAATTTGACTTCTTCTTTTCCTAACTGAATACCCTTGATTTCTTTCTCTTGCCTGATTGCCCTAGCCAGAACTTCCAACACTATGTTGAATAGGAGTGGTGAGAGAGGGCATCCCTGTCTTGTGCCAGTTTTCAAAGGGAATTTTTCCAGTTTTTGCCCATTCAGTATGATATTAGCTGTGGGTTTGTCATAAATAGCTCTTATTATTTTGAGGTACGTTCCATCAATACCGAATTTGTTGAGCGTTTTTAGCATGAAGGGCTGTTGAATTTTGTCAAAAGCCTTTTCTGCATCTATTGAGATAATCATGTGGTTCTTGTCTTTGGTTC